>NC_060281.1:1421582-1529545 GCF_021613505.1 Equus quagga
GGGGGCAGTGCTGGTGGTGGTTGTAGTGGTGGCGGTGGTGGCATGTCGCTTCCTTCCACCGACAGC
Organism: Equus quagga; assembly: GCF_021613505.1. Classification (NCBI taxonomy): domain Eukaryota; kingdom Metazoa; phylum Chordata; class Mammalia; order Perissodactyla; family Equidae; genus Equus; species Equus quagga. The sequence continues at coordinate 1,421,649 of NC_060281.1, forward strand.
TCCGCGTGGGCCGCTGCGGGCTCTGACCCCTGAGGGAGGAGGAGGGGCGGGTGGAGCTGGGCCGGTGGCCTGAGCGCTGTCCCGCCGCCGAGCCCGCGGGGCGGCCGCACGTGCCGCGCGCGCTGCCGTTGGCTGGAGGGCCTGGAGGAGCCACCGCCCGGCCAGCCTGCGGGGTCGGGGCGTGCGGCTCTGCGGGTCCGGCCGCGGAGCTGAAGCGCTGTGGTCGCAGGTGGGGCTGCAGCGCTAACTTGGTTATCCTGAGAACACGTGCTTTCTTGGTAAAAAGTGAAATCCGACGTTTTCCCTCACGTTCAGCTGTTAAATGTAGACTTGTGGGTACTGAATCCAGGAGCAATCGTTTTGTTCTCTCCATGATAAATTCCCCCGGGTTCTCACTGGTCACGGACGTACCTTCTAGATGTCAGGTGTCCGCTGGGAGCTTTCTCTTCTCTTGGACCTTAAAACCACAGAGTGGGTCTTTTTTTTTTTTTCACTCTAAGTGCATAAATATACTTAACAAATATTTGCTGGATAAAATTCCTAATGCCCGGATAAAAATAATTAAAAATTCTTCTTGCCCATCCTTAGAGAGAATGATTATCATGCTTTAGGGGAAAGAAAGAAGGTATCAAGAAAAGAACTGGAAGGAAAACTGGGCTTAATTCCAGTATCTGACCTGAAAGTTTCTAGCTTAAAATCAAGATACAGATTTGGAAAGAGCCAAACATAACTGATAGGGTTTCTAGGAGAAAGATAGCAGTATTGATTTAACATAATACATTTTATTACCTAGCTTTCTTTGAAGAACACAAACCTTTGAAAAGGTGTGTTTCTTAAATAATCAGTAGCTGTTTGCATTGTGATTAAATGTCTAATTAAATGGCCTAATCCTGACCGTAGTATTTCACTTGAGTGCTGATTTTTAAACTTATTTTTAAACTTATTTTTAAAATAGCATGAAATAAACCTTTCAGTGTAGATGCATGAGGGAAAGTGTACCTTTTGAAATCAACTGAACCTGTAGGGAGAAAATTATCTTCGATCTTACACCAGATATAAAGTAAGCACTGGACATAGTGTCTTGCCCAGGTCTTCATCTAAACAAGTGCTATGTGTGTGGAGAGATCTTGTGTGGACTGCATCATGCACAAGATACTCTTTTTCCTGAGGAGCCTGTGTAATAGTCTATCTGGTGACATAAGGAAAATAAGTCCCCAACATTAGCTTGGAAACTTCTGGAAAGCCTAATGACGTTACTTAAAAGTGACCACTCAAGATGGCTGGTGGTGTAGTGGTTAAGTTTGTGTGCTCAGCTCTGGCGGCACAAGGTTTGTTGGTTCCCATCCTGGGTGCGGACCTGCATATCACTCATCATACCATGCTGAGCCAGCATCCTGCATACAAAATAGAGGAAGATTGGCACAGATGTTAGCTCAGCGACAGTCTTCCTCACACACACAGACACACACACAAAGATGACCACGCAACCTAGAACCTAGCATTGATGCTTGAACAGCAAGCTGTCTTTGTAGGTGTGTTCTCCTCAGTAGGTTTGCCCATTGGGCAGCCTTGTAGGGGTTAGAGCAGTGTATCTGAACGCGGGCCTCAGATCATGTGTATCAGAATCTTCTGTAGTGCTTGCAAAACTTCAGGCTCCTGGGCACCTTCCTACACTTAAAGAATCAGAATATCTGTGAGCAGAACCTGCGATCTGTGTTCTTAACAAGCTCCTCCCAAAGGGAGAGTTCATCCCACTAACTTCTGAGAATCAGTGTTAGAGTTCTCCTGCCAATGTTTAATGGGAACTGTTGCTTTCCTCTGGGAATGTCAAAAAAGGACCCCCAGATGCTCACTGCTCCGGTCACTTCCCCTCCAGCACCAGACATGTTGTTTCATCTCTTAGTTGGGCCCTGTGGCCAGGCAGCCCCTCATGAACCGCTTCTGTAAGCAATCGTGACACCGCCCGCAAGCAGGGTTAAGGCTGCTTTAGGGCACTAGGCCCGAGAGACCCCTCCTAATATGGGATACTCCTACCCCCCACCCCAGCATGTGTTTGATTGTGGGACTGGCAATCCCAGCCGCCCCTTCTTCTGCAGCTGGGGAGATGAGGTTTCAAGCAAATAATTGAGAATGGACCCCAGGGGACAGAAGGCCTGAGAGAACAGAGTAAGAATGCTAAATGGAAAGCTGTCCCCTCGACACAGTGCAACATGCGTGCTTGAAGATTTCAGTCCTAAAGCTGATCATTTGGCACTCAAGTCTACAGCTGAACCCACGCCCCCTGCCCTCTATCGTCAAAACTTTCATCTGCCAACCCATGTAATGGCTCCCGTAACCTGTGTAACCGTGAAATCCTGGACGCATACGCGAGGGCTTTCATGTTTATGGAAAGAAAAGGGAAGAGTTTAGGAGAGAGGTTCAGAGCATAGGCTGAAGAGTCAGCCACACTTGATTCAGATCCTGGCTTTGCTGTTTGCTACCTAAGAGACCTTGACCCTCAAGCTTCAGTTTCCCTACTTGAAAAATGAGGAAATAGTACCTGCCTCATAGGAGTTGTTTTGGGAATTATGTAAGATTATAAATTATGTAAGATACAAGTTAGTGACAGATAACTGTCACTCAGTATATACTGCATATATGTAGCTTTTACTTTATTACAGTAACTTTTAAAAATTTACTTTTTAGCCCTGGAGAATTGCTGTTGAAGAGGGACAAGAGAGGAGGACAACGCAGGAGGAGATAAGTAGCTCTGGCTGGACACAAGGGCAGGTCACAGCACTCGATAGTCGTTGTGGAACAGGGAAAGGGCCGGCTAACAGCCCGAGCTCCTCCTGGATCTCCCTGGCTCAGGAGCCGTCTCCCCTCCCCTCCTCCCTTTTTGTACCACCTTACTGAGTTGTTGACACCCAACTGATCGTTCTCAACAGTGTTGAGAAACACTGATTTTGTGGTCTGCCTTAAAGTTTTAGTCCTTGTTTTACATTTTAATATTGGTGCATCTCAACCTTGCAGGGGCCTAGAGGTGGCAGCTGTCTCTCCTCATGGGATCTAGCTGTTGGAATTATTGAGAGAAAGGATTTCTGTCTTTGACCCCATAGGAATAGATCCAGAATTCAACCCCAAATTTGCCTTCTCAGAGAAGTATATGCTGTCTAGACTTGGGGACATGATCAGAGGCCCCTGCCCCTGACTTTTAAAATTACCTTTACTTTCTAGAGCTCTTATACTTTCCAAAGTGCTTTTTCTCACATCAGCTCACTTGTTCTTACAACAGCCCTGTAAAGTATTATTAATATTACTAGACAGACAGCTCTGAGGCACCTGAAGTATTTCTCTCTCCCCACCTCCATTCTCTCTTGCAAAACTATTGCTAGGCTAGTCTTTGCTATCTTTACATCAGTTTTCTAAAATCAAAATCCTTCGATCGCTCTCTGTTTGTCCTCCTATCAGATTGAACCCCCTCTGCCTAGGTTATACTGTGGCCTTAAAACCAGGGTCTAATCCTACTCTAAACCCTTTCTCACCACAGTTCCTGGAATAAGGCTGACTGTGCCTCAGCCCGCGTGCTTCCCTCAGTAGCGATGCCTCCTCTCAGACCACCCGTCTGCCTATTCTTTAGCATCTGACTCCCCCTTGGAGCCTGCCCAGATCATTAACACCGTAAAGATCCCATCTTCCTCTGAATTCCCATGGTTGCCGTGGCTATTTGGTCAATTATAATGTGGTTTTAAACGCCTAATAGAGAAAATGTATAGGATAGACTTGATATAGGGAAGAAAGCACTGAACTAAGTGGGTTGTAAAGACGATGTCTACTGAGGAGCTGTGGGCTCCAAGCAAGGTTGCTCTGCCTTTGTGGTTCTATGTTTCCTGAACTGTGAACATGGAGAGGTTTGGGCCAGGTGATGCTGATGGTCCCTTCTCCTTCTGAGGTTCTGTGACAACTTGGTCTTCCTTATGTGGGATGGGGTTCGGGCTCTTATGAAGTTCTTGAATGAAAGTGTCAGGAATGAGCACTCAGTGCCTTCAGGACTGGTTCTATTCCAAAGATTGCTAATGCTAAACTTGACAATCTTTGAATGCCATGTGCCTTTTTTGGTAGGCATTTTAGCCACAAGCATTCAGGGAAGGTAGCAGGATGATGAATTAGGAACAATAAAGGGTTATCCTTGTGAATGACTTCGTATGATGGAATAGATAAGGTCAACTATTGGATAAATCTAAGTTTTAGCATTTATAATTTACTTTGCATTTCATCTTCACTGGATGGTGCTATATAATAAATGCAGTTATGTTTTCCTTTTACTCATTTCATGACTTGGAAACATTAAAATAGTCAAAACTCTAGGATAGATGCTGATGACTTTCTGTAATGATCTGGTTGGTCACATGTTGCAAGGATGCATATGCATGTACATATATTACATGCACATTTTGCTTGAATTAAGAAGGGTACTCCTAAGTTATGAGGTGCTATTGTACATTGACCAGACTTAAGAATCTCTCTTTAAAGTGTGTTGACATTTAATTGACCTTTGAAGGTTCACTCTGTTAATCATACTCAGAATGCTGAAGCTGTGGTTGGCTGCTCTGGTGTTTTACATCCAGGCATGCTCAGCATATAAATTCTTCGGCATAATTGCTGCTTATTTAGCAAGAGTTTCCTTTCTTCTCTGAAAATGTGAGTTGTGTTTTATTTTTGTATCTTTTTCTTTTTTAAACTTTGCTTCAGGCTGGATAGTTTTAGAGGTTTGAATTGAAATCCTTTCCTGTCATTAGTTGTATGGGGTGTGGTCTCTTAATATAGGACTAATGGAAATTTCTTGCTTAGTTGAAGTGTGCTCTTCTTCTGGCAGAAGTTAGAACTCTTTGAGGTATAATGCTAAAATTTAGAGAAGCTTAACATTTCAACACTACATATTTTTAACATGATAAACTTTTGAAAATCTTTCAGTTCCATTTTTGTAGATTAAAACTATCAGTGCTAATACTTTTTATTAAGCCAGGATTCAAAGGATCTATTTCCATAGCATACTCTAATTATATTTCTTGAATTGCCATGAGTGGAATTTTATTTTATTATAAACGATGTATTTATTTTTAAAAAGTCAAATATATTTCTTTTTTAAAGCTTAACATTTTATTACCATCACCTAGAGAACATCTGCTGAAATGTTTGAAAATTTCTGGGTATTAAGTTTACAAAATCAGCCTGGAAATAATTTTTAATATAGTTAGCTTTCTTACAGGTTTCTAAAATATTTCTAATGATCACTGAAAAGTAGCTACACTTTTTGCTAAATGTTGATAGAAAAATAAAAACATGTGATTACCAAATTTTGATAATTTATCTTTGAGACTCCAGACACTTTTTAAAAATATTTTTATCTTAAAAACAATTTTTAAGTAGGGAAGATAAAATTTAAACCAGAGTTTTTTTTTCATGAGGTGATTTTATACTGTTAAAATACCTAGCTCCATATTTGAGATGCATTTTGTTCCCTGTTCAAAAGTCTCATGCCGTGGTATCATTAGTGTGTTTACACACTGCAAGCTTGGTAGATGGGCTCGTTCATGAAGCTGACCTTATTTCTCATCATCACCTCTCCTTCCATGTTGTCCTATCTTTTTTCCTGTCTTTCTGTTCCCAGTTTTACAACTTATAGTCGTCCTTTTCATTTCATTATAACCCCACCACTAAAGGAAAATAAGTCTTTTCCCTTAGTCCAAACATTTAACTACAAACTCCATCCTGTTTTAGAATATACAATGAAGCCTCTTAAATACTATTATCTAAATAATATGTAAAGAATGCAAATGACGGCAATGCTGAACAGTCAGATACAGGATATCCCAGACTAAGGATGATGAACTCTCACACTTCTATTTTGTGAATTGTGACTTGAGCAGATAGATTTCTTTCTTTCTGTATAACTAAGTGTCTCAGGACCAGGCCAGAATTGGTTAAGTACAGAATGTTAAGATAAAGCCTGGTTTCTCCGGTAATCTCTCTTGGTAATTATACTGAACTGATGACACATATTGACAAAATCAATATATTTGCTCTTCTTTTCTGTTCGAAGTCTGTTTTGCCATCATAAAAAGCTTTCTGCCATTTGAATCTGGATATGTGTATTCACAGATAATTTATTTTATTTAACAAATTCTTATATCATACTTTCATGTTCTAACCTTATTCTAAACACTTTACAGGTATTAGTTTATTTAATCCTCTAGCTCTATAATTATAGTTATTATATAGTTATTATCATTTTTCAATTAAGAAAACCAAGGCACAGAGATTTATTTTAGAGTAGGCCCTTAAGTGATGAGAGACTGCTAAGTGTGGGCAGAATGGATAGCTTAACAGTCATGCTAAGAATCAACAAAAAGATGTGCAGGAGTTTTGGGAAGATGAGTCTTCATAGAAAGAGTCAGGGACTCAGCCGGGCCCAATCTTAGAGAGCAACACATCTTCCCTCCTTGGTTTTAAGCCTTGGGCTATATAGAGGCCAAACTTGGAAAGGAGGCACTCAGTCCTAAGACGTGGTCATTGCTGTGGGCTTCAGCAGCCTCTGGGCCTGGTGAGGGGCTGTGCTGGCTCACTGTGCCTCGCATACGGCTGCACACATTGCAAATACTGGTGCAGGTGGAGAATCTCCTCTCCCAGCCTCAACGCCAGCCAGCCCACCACATTCTCCTTCTTGCCCTGCTTTCTTTGTGTATTCCTTTGCAAATATTGTTCAGTAGTGTTTATGTAGGTGTATTGTATGAGGTTTAGAGAACCATGTTAAGCAATGAAGTTAAAGGACAAAGCTATGTTTTCTCTTGGAATTGGGGATGGAAGAAAATGAGAGAACAGGTAAAAGTAGGAAATATGGAGAAAGGAGGAGACATCATGGAAAAGAAGAGAGATACTGAGGGAAAAAATGGTGAAAAAACAAGGAAGAAAGAAAATTACTGATTTGCTTTACACCCACAGCCCCTCCCCAGCTTCCTTTTCTTTGCCTGACCTGAGGTTCCTGGGGCGTTCTGCACTGTGGGAGTGGAAAATTTCTCCCTTTCGCATTTGAGACTTGGGTGTGCTGCCTTGAGATGCCACGGGTATCTGAGTAATATTTGTTTATACTGGGTATTTTTCTCTGTAGTCTTTGTGGATGGGTCTCAGAATACAAACAACACTGTTAGCAGAGTTGCAGGTACTCGATTGCTATGTTTATTTTATTAGTTAAAAAACTGCCAGAGCCCTAGGACTCCTGAGCACATTTTAAAAATACCAGAGGCATTTTTAAGAAGCGCTTTAGAAAGAAAGAAAAAATAAGAAGAAAAGTTAGGACTTTCAGACTCTGGAATGCTGATCAACGTGGTAGGGTTTTTTTTATTGTTTTCAAAGACTCTAAATTAGGGTCTTTTCATCAACTATTTTTTAAAAGTGGGTTTAAAGTACTCTTCCTGTGTATAAGTCCTCTTTTCTTAATAGATAGCTTAGGTAAAATATAAGTATGATACTTTTGTTCCACAGGATGTAAAACTAAAGTTAATTCTTTAGGGAATTTAGGATTTTTTTGAATTCACTTAAATCATCTCTAATGACTTTTCTTGGTCAGATCACAGGTCTGAAAGTATTTCCTACTGATTTGTGATTGTATTGGGACAGAATCATTGAAATTGTGACACTTCCAGAAAATCCAAAATATATGGCCAGTTTTACCCTTAAACTTTCTGATAATTCATTTTTGGGCCCCTGAAGTCTCTCTCTTTATCTTGCTCTCTGTAGAAAGGTACACTATTCAGTAGCATTTGTGAAAAACACCCAGTTTAAATAACAAAATGTTGAGCTAATCTAAATGATAAAAGTATTGATTTGAAGAAATTAATTTACTTTTAAATATTCATTCATTTCTCAGGTGGAGAAATGGCCTGGTCTTAACAGGCTTGATTAGATTCCCGTCAGTAAAACAAAGTAAACTAAAGATTTTTTTCCTTGATCATTGCATGACAATAACATACTGTTCAAACGTTTCAAGAATCTCTAATTAATTTAGCCTTAGGGAATAGCAAGGGGAAAGGGACTTTTCTTTCTCATTTGTCCTTTTTTTCATTTATCCATTCCTTCCCCTACTTGTCTATCCTGTCTTATAATCATGGACATTTTTATTTTCTCCCACTGTTCCTTAAATGTTCCCCATTTGTACGTCCTAGATTACCACCACACCAAGTTTTCTTAGAATTAGGCGGAAATGGAAGCTGGACCTTTAGAAGCTGAGGGAAATCATCCCATGCTTTCTCAGACTCTCCTCGCTCCCAAGAGGAGAGGAGAAAAACAGTAGTTGGTTTGTGACTGTTGCTTCTGTGGCTGCCCTATTTGGTTGACCTCAGCTTTTTTACCTCCTTTCTTAATGCTTAAATCTACAAATGAAATTAGGGCCAGTCACACTGGTATTTCTATCATCAGCTATCCCTAGTGGTTCAAATTTAGTGCAAACCTGCTATGAGTACATATTAATTAGGTGAATAAAATAGGATGAAATTACAACATGAGTCTTTTAATAACTATGCTTTGAATTAAGTGTGGTTTTATCTTATGAGTTTACAGTTGTTTTGTTGAAAATCTAAAAATATCCTTATATGAGCAACTAAGTTGCTAACAGCCCATGGTGTGAGTCAAACATTAACTACAGTAAAACTCTGCTGGAAGTTCTTTACCTTTGAGATGCAGGGAGCTATTTCAAGTGAAGTTGCTCATTCTCTGTGTGGAATGGTGTGGGGGTCTTGCAACCTGATTTACAGGTCAAAGTCCGAATAAGAATTTCCTTGTCCCTGTTTTCTGTACACTGTGTCACCGAACACCAGGTATAAAGTACATGAGCTTCTTTTATTTTGCTACTTATAGTCCAATTCCAGGCCAGACAATGTCGGAGACAACTATTCTTCTGTAGAAAGTTTTAGGAGTCAGCTACTAACTACTGTGTCTGTAAATGTGCTCTCAAACTATTTTGTAGTCCTGCTATTTTTAAAAATGTGTGGGTATGGGAAGTGATGGTGAATTAACTCAGAGTAATTGGTGCTTCTCTGTATTAAGAAAAGTCACACTAGTTGAGGAAGCCTGCTTTCATGAGTTGTGTATGTTTAATTTTTAAAAAATTCATCCCACCTTTTCCCACTCCAGTTCCCACCCCTACCTCATAAATTCAAGTAATGAAGGAATTAGACTCATAGGATTTTATAGCTGGAAGGATTTTTAGAGAGAATCTGATTAACTCTCTTAACTACAGTTGAGGAAATTCATGTCCAGTGAGGTCAAATAAGATCATGTAGCTAGTGTAAAAGCCCACATGACATTAGCAGTTTATTTCCATTGGTAAACACTGTTCTGAATAATCTGCCCTAACAGGTGCATAATCAGAAGGTAATATAAGGGGGAATCACTAACATCTGTATGGTTTTCTCATCCATATCTCAGTGGTTTCTCAGAAGAGCTCTGTGAAGTGTAGCTATCGAGTTTCCATTCAAGGAGAAAACAGGCTCCTGGACAGTCGGAGACCTGTCCATGACAGTCATCCACCAAAAGGGCCAGTGCTCCCTGTCTTTGCATCTTGACAGAACTGTCAGCTGGTCTCAAGAAGTTCTCATGAACAACAGCATGGGGAATCACGTCTTCATATTATAGCTTTAGCTCTAAAATTGGACCAGTTATTAACTTCTGGTCCAATCTATTTCATCACTTATAAAGGAGAAAAAAAAACCACGTTTGAAAGAGCTATGAGCTCATAAATTTTTGAAAAGAAAGATGCTGGATAATTGTAAATAAAACATATTTTAAGAATCTCCTTATGAATACGTTGAAACTTCAGGCAGCACATATTGAGCACCTCCCATGTGTAAAGCATATTGTGCACTGCGCCAGTAGACCCAGAGAGATGAGACAGGATCATGGCCTTCAGAGAAGAGGCGAACGCAGCCTGCTCTCCCTTCAAAGACTCATCCAGATAGAGAACTGTCCTTGAGAAAAGTCTGGTGCTGTCTGCCTTACTCTAGAGACAGGAGAGGTGTTAATACTTAGGTCTGAAATGGGTCAGTTTTTTTCCTAAATATTTGTATTAAAGTATTCACATTAAACAAAACTTGTAAAATACAGAAAAAAAGAAAAATTACATATGTATATTCTGAATTTTTTAAATGATGGTATTTATATCTTACACAGAGATTTTTCTTGGCTTTTCTTTAACTTGATGGGATATCTAAATGTTCTGTATCAGTGCATAACTTTGCAAATATATTTTAATGATTACAGAATTTCAGAAGGGATCGATTACTATGTATGTCAATAATCTGGCTATTTTTCTATGGCAATTACTGATGTTATTTTACACAAAATGATGAATAAAAGATTCTAAACTAAGCTTGGCTACTACTAAGAAATACTTCCTAAAAGTATTTTTTTTTAAATAATGAACTAAGTAGATTACTTTCAAATCTTTCTTTAAGAGCATCAAAATCACTTAATTTCTTAAACTATCCATAGAAATTTCAATTTATGTACAGTTGACCTAAATTAGAAATGGATTTTTTTTAATTGTGAAATTTAGAAACAAAAACATTTTTTAATGCAGTTTCCATTATAGTCTTGTGTTCCTCTGAAATAATGTCTCATTACTCTAAAGGTATAAATACTAATTATGTTGAATTTTTACTGTATGGGGGAATATAATCTAATAGTTTTCATTTAAAAAACAAGGACTGTATAAATTCTGAATTCTGACATTATTATAATGAAATTCATCTTAAATTCACCTAATGTCCCTTTAGAAATATGATCTTCTATTTCAACAGCACTGCGAGGGCATCCCTGGGTGAGAGCCGCTCCTTGTGAGGAGCCCGGTGGAGCAAGAACCCCTGAATGGGAGAGCTGAGCCGGCAGGTGGTGGAGGGGTGCAGCCTGGGAAGTGCTGACAAAGCTGTGCCTGGAGGAAGGAGAGGGATGAGGAGTGGGAGGAAAGTCCCTCCTTAGCCTGATGGCTGGCATGCCCTGACGCTCTGGAATCCCCCTCCCTAGAGAGAATGCCAGCCAAGGTGGGAGAGGAGGGGCTCCCACAGATGGGGGCGTAGGGTAATGACTACCAAAAGCTCTCTGAGGAGCTTGGATAGCTGCTGTCTGGGGAACGCTGGCCTAGGTTGTAATCAGTATTATTTTAAAGCAGAGTTTGGCAAACGAATAAAAATATGATGAATGAATGAGCGACTGAATGAATTGTTTTCTCACCAAAGGATCTGGATATTTGTTTCCACTCTTAAATGTTTTTTCAATTATTAATTTTTTGTGCTCAATTTACAATGAAAACACCATTTTTATTGAATTATCATTAACTATTTCATATTTATTCAAACCCACACCTTCCCCAACTCCACAGATGATTCAGAAGAGCTTATAATAAGCAAAACATCAGACTAGGAAAGAGAGTGAGAGAAGTGATTCCACCTCTCCAAGCCCCGTGTCCTCACCTGTGTGCTGATGGTAATGTACATGACTGATCATACGTGGAAGGGACACCATGAGATCGTGCATAAAATGACATTGCTGGACATACAACACAAACGATGTAGTAGAGTTAAGGCTGTAAACTTGAGGACATGGTTTATCTAGCTTCTCAACTTATTTCTCATTACCATTTTATTAGAGAATGTTAATTGAATTAAAAATATATTAATTTCTAGAGTAGAAGAGTTTTTATTCTTTATAATTCTGTAAACTCTATACTATCCAAGATAATGCTTTGTTCCTAGAATTTGCATTTCTTAATCTCCCATGTGTCCACAATCCATGGGAAAATGTTCTTTCAGCCTTCAGCCATTTTTGAGAAGCAAGGCCCAGGTAGGTCTATATTTCTAATAATTACCAAAAAAAAAAAATCAAGGGAAAGTTCATCATCATTGCTATTAGCAAGAAACATAATGAGAATTAGAAGCCTTTGAATTAGGCTAAAAGCAGTGTGGACTAATAAGTGTAAAGTATAAATAGAAGAAGACGAAGATTAATTTTAAAGGGCAGAATTTTGTACATTTATTTTACTTAGATTTCAGATCAGTTCTGTGTGTGCTTTCCACATAAGGAAGCAGAGACCACTGTGTTTCTTGTCTTTGGGTGGGTTTTCTGAAGAGATGATGAGGGCCAGATGTCAGCACTGTTGACACAGTTGGCTGGAACCTTGGCCCCCAGAGAGATGGGGGGTGGAAGGATGCAGAGCAGAGCCTGCACACTGGGTCCTCTGCTGACATGAAACACTCCCATTCCTACAGTCCTACTGCAAGCATCCAGAGGTCAGCGCAGGTGGCAATGAGATGGATACGGAGAAGTGGGGAGCCAGGGGAAGAAGCATCCTCGTTCTTTCCTGGGATAGAGTCATCTACATGCACCTTTGCATTTTCATGGCCAAAGGATTGTCCTAGTGTACATAAATAAAGTAATGATAACTTCCCCAACCTGCTGATAGGTGCCTAAAATCTCACCATTCAAGTATGGGCCATTTAATGTAAATACTCTGCTATCTTAAAATCCCGAGAACTGGGTATGTGAATGGAAGGAGGTGGGGGAACTTGAGTGGCTGTAATATTTTAAGCTGTTCTTAGTTATGCATAGCTTAGGAAAATGCATGATTATAGAGTCAATAAGAGGGTTCAAGACTGAATGGTTTAGGGTAGTTAAGAAAAACTTTAAAACTTTATCTGGGGCCAGTCTTAAACTGGTCCACCACCAGAATGAATTAATCCTTCCAACAGTTAAAACTAATGTGGGGACGATTATAAAACCTGACCAGGGTATAGACATGAGAGCTGCACTTTTGGGTGGGGAGACTTTTAGGGACCTTGTGTGACAGGGCTAAGGCAGCCAAGAGTCCAGTGGTTTTGAACTAAGTAAGTAGTTTTCTGTGATCATTTCCAGGATTAGATCTGACAAATCAGGGTCTCATGTATTGGACATAATTGAATCTTGTTCTACTATATTCATTTTTAATTCATGATTTTTTAATGCATTCACTGGTCACGTTTCTCAGGTAATGGCAAGACTTTTTAGTCTTAAGTAAATTTATTTAGTTCCGTCTTTCTGGATTAGTGGGTCTCTGCCAGGAAGATACAGCAGGATCATTTGATAGCTTGTGCAGAATACACACTGAGCACCCTCCCCACCTGAGTGAGCACTGAAGAGGGGATGGGGCAAATGGGGCAAGAGGCCATCCTGGCATGTGGGTTAGAAGAGCCGTCCTGGTGATTCTGTTGCCGCCCTCTCATTTTGGGAATTGCTGTTCCAAATGGAACCAATCCTGCTCAGTTACCAGAAAATAAGCAAATAGCTTAAACTACATAACAGTGAGTCTCGCTTAAACCGACAAAATTGTTCAGCCCTTGTTGGGATAGGTCTGCTTTTCCTTTCACACAGATTTCATTTAGCTGATGTCTTGCTAAAAAGCAGCCCATATGTACTGGCAGTGAAGCACTGTCGTTATTAAATGCCCTTCCACGTATGAACCCTTGCAATCAGATCTTACCGTCTTCCATGCTTTGTGCAGAATCTTTTCTGTTTATTCGTAGAGCTCTGAGCAAAGGGCTGCATTTTCCAAGTTGTGCTAAGGTTTACTGCCTCTTTCACGTGTTCACTGAATTGTTATTTGAGGTTGTACACTTAGTGTGTACTAGTGACTGCTTTTCATTCTTAAAGTTATTATATAAAAGTGTAAGTTTCTGAGGCTTACACTTGGACAGGAGATCTGTCACTGTGAGAAAATCTTATAGGAGTAAAACTATTTTCTTTTTGTGAACAGTTACTGCTACACAATGTCTTCACAGGGTGTAGGGCTTGGTATTTATCTGTTTTAATTAAACAGTGCCCTGCCTGTCTACCGGTGACTAACTTGAAAGCAGTGGGTGTCTCGGAGCAGCTCACAGGGCTGGCAGCTGTGCTGAGCCTGGTGAACTGACTCGCGCTGCAGGCACGGTGGCACATGGACGCCAAGCGCTAAGAATTTCTGGAATGCAGAATTGCAGGGCACTGATAGAGTCTGCTTTGTTCCCCTCTGTGACTTGACCCATTGAGAAAATGTGGTTCCCTAGGAAGTTTTAATAGTTCAAAGTCCTTAGTTAATAACGAAAAAGGCCACAACCTAATTCAGCTTGTTTTCACCTGCTGCCTCCAAGATTAACTTTCCTAACCTTAATGGGAAAGAGTTACCCTTGAGAGAGGCTTTGAGAGAGTAATTTATGGAGCTCTTCACGTTTGTTAGTTTGGGTAAACATGACACTGTTTGTGTGCATTTTGGTCTTGTTTCGGGTTTGGTGTCACTAACTCCTAAGACTTCTGCCACTTCAGAGCCTATGGTCACTTCATCTAAAAACAAACCCCGGGAGAGGCGGCCCGCTTCTCGGCCCTCGCTTGGTCCTCCCTCCCTGGGAAGGGCGGCGGAGCTTCGCCTCGGGTCTCCCTCCTCCGTCTTCCTACGAGGACGGGAGCGGAGCGCCCCGCGCGGATCTGCAGCGAGCGCGCCCCCGTCCAGCCGTAGGCGCTGCGCTTTGCAGGGCAAGTTCCGATCCGCGAGGCGCTCGTGCCGGGCGGGCCGCGTGCTCGCTCTCGGCCTCTCCGATGGGCGACGAGGGCCGCCCGGGAGCGGGGTTCGGGGCGCAGGCGGTGGAGGACAGCAGCACGCAAGCCCTCTCTCGGCGGAACCCGGAGCGCGGGAAGCAGACCTTCGCCTTTTCGCCGTCTGAGTCCGCCGGCACGCGGCGTTGCGGTCAGGGCGCCCACTGCGTCGGGCCAGCGCGCCCCGCGCGGCCTCCCCGAGGAGGCAGGCACCTGCGGGCCCGGCCCGGCCCCCGCGGGAGCCCGCCTCGGCCGACACGTCTCCAGGCGACCTCCGCGGCTCACCCGGCCTTGGAGCGCAGAGGAGCCCGCGCCCCGGCAGCGGGCGCCTGTAAACACCCGACTGGAAGCCGTGGGCGGCGGGCTTTCAGTCGGGTGTCTGCAGCCGCCGCCTGCCCCGCCCCGCGCCGCGCTCGGCCGGCCGTCTCTGCGGCGCACTGCGCAAGCTGGGGAGGCGTCCGCGGATGGCTCCGGACCAGCCCCGCGCCTCCGCGGGAGCCTGATCTGCGCGCGCAGGAAGCAGTGTGAAGAGGCAGAGAAAGGCAAGTACTTCTGAGAGGAGGGAGGAAATGCGTTAGAGCATCTTTGTTCTGTAAAACCTTACTAGGGCAGTGTTTCACAAATCGCTCTAAAAAGTGGTTTGTCCTATTTATATTTATCTGTGGTTTCAAAATAGGTATTTTTAAAGAGCCATTCACAAACATTTCTATTCTTGAAATCTCAGTTATTTGAAAAGGAAAAAAGTAAAGGCCAGAGTGAAGAGTTAATGCACTTTCACATTATTTGTATTAAACCCTTTTGTTTCCTTATAGGTTCAGTCTGTAAGTAATAAAGTAGTTTTCAATTTAATCAAGTACCTAAAATAAACTAATGTTGCCTCAACTCACTCTTACTTGGAAAATCTGTTCTTGTTTTACCTGATGAGAATGGTATTTTAGGCATTTGTTGACCGCGTCTCCGTTCAGTTAACTGTCGGCTTTGCTTTATGTAGTAGTACATATCTCCAAAAACAGTACATGCGTCGAATACCAGCCTAAATATTCGAAGGCACCCTAAGATTTTTGCACAATCCTTTTGTGGATCTCTGTGAAGGACGTAATTTCTAACTTGCCTTTTTTGTAAATGTACACTTGTCTCATGGCAGGTTTGTTTGGGTGCTTAAATGGTAGAAACGAGACACTGTGGAAGGAGATGAAGGTGTATCTTTTGTCCTCTATAATATAGCATCTTTCAACATGCAGTATTGTCATTAATGTAGAAATTATATTTCCTGCTCCCCATTTAATAGACGTTGATGGTGTCGATAAGAGGTGATACTGAAATAGCGTGAGCATACCACGATTTAAAATCTGACCAAACGACAGTTGAACATTCTAATTAGCTGGGATGGAGGGAGAGAGATGTATAGAAATGCCTTTAAATTGCCCTCATACGTGAAGCCATCGGGTGGAAAAGCTCAGTCTTGCTGGGTGGTGAGAGGTTAGTAGCAGGCCTGAGACGAGGCGGGATGGCCCGGCTTCCATCTGCCGGCCCTGGGCTGGAGTTGAGGCTGCAGCCTGTTTCTAACAGATAAACTTAAACACTTAGAGCAAATACCTCAACTGCGTCCCGGGGGCCTTCATCACACTTTCTAAAGAGATGACGCTAGGTTTGGAGGAATGGGTGAAGTTTCCCTCGTTCTTTGACCTTCACTCTCTTTAGGTTCTCCTCCTGTGTTACTCTACATCACCTCCCTTGCATCACTGCCCTCCAAATTTGCCATTTCCCACTTCTATTTTGTTATTTCCTTTGTTGAAGTAATTACTTATGAGAATATTTTAATTTGTAAAAATTACAACATTCTTAAATATTCTTTTTTTTTGGTGAGTAAGATTGGCCATGAGCTAACATCCATGGACAATCTTCCTCTTTTTGGTGAGGAAGATTGGCCCTGAGCTAACATCTGTGGCAATCTTCCTCTATTTTGTATGTGGGACGCCACCACAGCATGGCTTGATGAGCAGTATGTAGGTCTGCACCCAGGATCCAAACCTGCAAACCCCAGGCCACCAAAGTGGAGTGCATGAACATCACTATGCCACCAGTCCAGCCCCCTTAAATATTCTCAAGCCAACAAATACAAACCTCCAGATAACATTCTGGGTAGTTTTGAAATTAATACCTATTATTTATTGTGTCTTGTGCCCATATTTCCATAGCAACAATCTAAATTCTATTTTAAGCTAATATCAAAAGTATGCTATTTATATACGGAATAAGATCTGGATGCAATTTTTTTATTTCACAAAAATATCTAACTTTTAAAATTTAGAGTATTACATTTCTACAACTATATAGACAAAGCTATTGTGCACTTAAGATAAATTAATACTTAGGATAGATTAGAAACTATTGCTAATTGTTTTCATTTGGTTTTTCTTCTTTATATAATTTTTTAAAATTTCATGTCCACATCAGCATAATGAAATGTCATACATGATCTGGAACATAAACTTCTTGAAATGGACCAGAGTAAGCCAGTCACTGAAAACACACTGTCAACATGTGTGCTGCATGTATGTAACCTGAGTGTTGCTGTAAAGTTTGTAATGTTTAAAAAAATAGCACCACGCTGAGTAACTGTCATAACTATTTTATGTTTAGTTTTTATTTATGATTTGCCAAAATAAAAACTGGCACGTCCTTGGAAGGGAGCTTTCTAAAGGAAGTGTAAGAGGTTCTAAAAGTGGCAGTGGTGACTCATTTAGATGATACTTATTTTTCCTGACCTTAAGACTCTGATTCGAACCTGTGCTCCATTTGGTAGTGATGCTATCTATAAATATTACTTGTGTGTGAAACTTTCCTCCACTGCAGAATAACTAAACCCTGGGTGAGGGCTGTGCAGACAAGGGAGCCGCTCCAGAGGCTCCTGCATGGGGCTGTCTCTTCTGTGACACTCCTCTCCACCCGCTGGTGGCTGCAGAGTGGGCTTGTTCTCCTTCACTAAACTGTAGCTAAATATTACCATTGGGAGAAACAAATTTTTCTTGAGTGGTGTCAGTCTGTGGTGGCTTAAAAATAATAATGCAAAGATGCCAGTTGTTTTTCTGTGTCGGAAGAGTAACCAGAAGTTAATTATTCCTCTTAGTTTTTGAAGTGACTTACTGAAATTTTAAAGATGGTTCTTAGTGAACTGTCTTAGCCATCTCGCTAAAGTAATGGAGAAGACTTTCTTCATATGGTACTATATCAGAATAAGTATTCTACACAGATGTGGAAGATATGTTGGATAGTGTGTACTATAGTTCTTTATGTGCATTTAAGAGATTGAGTTTTTTATGATTATTGCTTTTTCCCTTGATTTTTACTCCTCTTAATGGCAAAAAGCCAGTAAATAAAATGAAAAAAAAATCTCATCCTCTGAATGTGCTTATTATTAGAAATAATAGTCAGTGAATTAAATATTCTTTATTAGGCTTCTTCAGTTGTTAGGCACGAACAAGTATCTCTCACTAATACATGCTTCTTAAATCTTCCGTGTGAATGTGGTGGGCTAGTTAAGGTTGCCCAGTGATACTTAATCCACCTTTCCTAATTTGTATGTCTAATTATTATATGAACTTAATGATGCAGTACTTTGATCATAGAGGCTTTTTAATGCAAATTAAAATGAAGCAGACTGGAGAGTCATTCAGCACAAACGCTAAGTGTGAACTGACTGTCCCCAAAGGCTTCAGTGCCTGGCGTGGTTAGAGGAATTAATGAATGCACTGCTTCAGTACCCGAACAACTCTGAGTAAAACCAGAATCTGTCCACAGCTCTCGCTTCAAAGCTGAGACCGTGAGACCTGAGGGTATGAGACGCTTGACTGGGCAGCGTGGTGGGGACCTGCAATGCCTCACAGTGTAACAATGTATCACAAGCTGCTTGTCCGCAATGTGCTGCCTTGCAGGGACTGAACTACCGTTGCTGAAGTTTGGATTTGATGACTTTTAGCTAAAGAGTTAAACTCCTGAAAAAAACAAACACTTATAGAAATGAAGGAAAATGTATGTAAAAGCTAAAGAAACACATGCACTTAAATATGTAAACAAACATTTCAATGCCGTAAAAGAGTAGCACTAACAGAAAAGATGCCCACAGTGAAGTGTATTTATCTGCAGGATGTGTGATGTTGATGAATAGAAACATTGTTGCCCTGTTTGAATGAAGATTTATTTGCACTGAGTGTAAGTATGCTGAAATCAATCAGAGAATTGGTAAAAATTGCAAACTTAGATATTCAACTTTGAGTATTCATGTTTTGCACATAACAATCTTTGTAAGGGTATATTAAGGAAGTGATTCTGCTAAATTCCTTACTCTGTAATTATCGTGTTAGATTAAAATTATCTTTGGAGTTATAGTCTTTCAACTATGGAATGGCCATCTGGAAAATTTAATTTTGAAGCACTTATTCTTTTTCATATACTTTCAGTGGCTTTCTTGGTAATATCAGGTATACAGTTGTCTTTTTCCAATTCTCATTCTACTCCCTTACCCCAGTAAATCTGTATTTTACTTAAAATAAATTCTGACAGTCAGATATTGAACAAGAAATTAGGAAATTTGCACACTGTTTTTCCACTGAATAACGTTCAGTCATATCTTGAACAATCATCTAAGCTTTCTACTCTTTAGCTTTAGTTTCTGGGTTGATTTTGTTGACTTCTTGTAACTTGTTCCTAAATCTCTGAGTAATTAAAAATAAATCATCATGAATTATTAGAAATTCTAGAAATGGAAGGTCATTTTAATAGCATAAATTCAGTTTGTCAAAATACAATTTACTAACATATAATTTATCTATTTTTTTTGGTATAGGAAAGAATCTATTGACATTGTTGGTACAGGTTTAATTCTTGTTGTGTGTTGGGTCTAATAACTAGTTAAAGCCAGCTTTAGAAACGTCTTCTGTCTCCCCCGAGATAACACTGGGACTAGTGCTGGAGAAGTTAGGGTGATGCTTGGGGCTGCAAGAAGCCCCGGCCCCTGGAGCTTGGGCTCGCTTCTCCTGAAGGAAGCATGGAGCCCTGGGGTGGCTGACAGTGAGCGTGGGGTTGTTCTTAGGTTGGGGAGGAGGAGCAGGAGGCCAGGGAGGGCAGAGGGGGTTTGTCCCGTGAGGAACGGCTTATCTGTGTCTTGGATGGAGACGTTACTCAAGGGCCACAGTGCACAAGTGCTGTGCTGCGCCTTTTGGAGCCTCTTCGAAGGGGCCTTTGTGATTCGGCTCACGCCGCATCTTGTGCTGGCCCCCAGCTTTCCAAGCTCCAGCCGACTGACTTTCAGTTCTTCCAACCACCTTGCTCTTTTCCCTTCCTTCACATTCCAAAGCCTTTGCCTCAGCTCTCCCCTCTGCATGGACTGAATACTCCTGCTTGACTCACCTTTACCCCCAAACACGTATAGCCACGCACACATACACGCACACACACTCACACTTAGGTCTCCTACTTCATGTCATTTCTCCGGGAGAAGTCTTCTCTTACTCCCATCTCTTCATGCTGTGGGCTCCTTCTTTGTCCTGAGATGGGAATCATGAGAAGCAACTCATCCTGTGAAATTCTGGTGGGAAAAGCATTCCAAGTAGAGGGAACAGCAAGTACAAATGAGCAGAAGTTGGGTCAGGCACAAATTGTGAAGTCTTGAGGTTCAGAGCGAGGCAGACAGGGTCGGAGAAGAAGCAAAGGCAGACAATGAGCGCCTACTGATAGCACTGGATTACCACTTGCTACCATGAAACAGGCTTTGAATTTTGAATTTAGTTTAATTAAGTGGACTTCAGTCCTAGTGACTGACCCTTCCAGGATGTGGGTAACAGTTTTTTAAAAGATGCATAACAGCTCACTTCAACAAATATTGAATGACTCCTTGTATACAGAATAGTGAATTGAGGGCTGAAGGATACAAAGTTGAAAAAGACTTGATCACTGTGGTTGCTAATCGGGGTGAGATGAGAGAATGTCACGTGGACCAGTGACCCGGGACTGCCTGAGTCCCACCTGAAACCAGCCCCTCCGCCCTGAGGAGCCCTCACAGGAAACGCGTGCTGGGGAGAGGAAGAGCAGCAGAATCACTCACTCCGCAGAACACCCCTCCAGCCCACAGAGAACCCTCTGGGCCAGGCTGCAAGGAGGCGTCCTGTGTTTCACACCCCTCAGCCTGGAGCCCACACCGGGCAGTTATGTCTGTGAGAGACCTTAAAGAAGAGAGTGTCTGAGAAGATGAACAAGAGGTCAAAATAGGGACCTATTCCAGGGCACACCTTGCCACTTGGAAGAACACGAGAAAGTTTGTCAAGTGGGATAAAGACTATGCCACGTCTTCTGGAACCTTCAGCTGACCCCAGTGGCCGAGAAAATGTCAGCACACCTGCCCCCCACAGCAGATTCCTCTCTTTGTATCTGGGGCGGCTGGGAGCCGGAGAGGAGGCGGTGTGAGCATGAAAGGGGCTCCTGTGCACTGTACTCCCCCTAAAGCCCAATGCTTGCCCGCGAACAATTTTTACTTAGGTAGAGTCGACGAAATACGTGTGAATAAGTAGTGGCTGCAAGATGTCTTAAGCAGCGGCAGTAATAACGAAATCCTGGCTGACGTTCACTGCGCGTGTGCTGTGTGCCGGCCACTGCTCTAGATGCCCCGTACTAACTCAGTTTCACCCTCACCGTAGCCCTGTGAGAGAGATGCTGTCACAGTTTTACAGATGGAGAAACTGAGACAGAGAAAGGCTCAGCAACTTGCTCAAGGTCCCTCAGTAAGAGGCAGAGACGCTAAGGTAAAGAATGAAAAGTCCTGAAGGTCGCATAGGAAAGAGTAGCTAATTTAAGATGGAAGGTGGTGGAAGGCACGTGAGCACCACATCCCTCAAGTTGAGGCTGTGAGGAAGTGCCCTGTGCTGGAGAGGAATGTCTGAGTGCAGGGAGGGCCAGGCCTGGCCAGCCGCTGCCCCACTGGCCCCTCAGCAGGTCCTGGGGATCCGGGAAGCCCAACAGTCAGAGACTGAGCTGGAACATTGTGGAGATTTCAAAAATGTGGTGCAAAAATATCTCTTTAAGCTCGTGGCAAGCTACACTTTTAAATAGAGTTGAATTATCACATAAAGTTATTATGCAGAAATGTTTTGTTTCTCTTGAAAGCTAGAAAACAAGGGATGGCTCTCGCTGCATCTGTAAATAGGCTGCTGTTTTCCTTTCTTTTTGTAGCTGTAAGGAATCATTCATGCTGGCATAGTTAATGAGCTTCCGCAGCTGTCAAGTGAAATTGTATATTCTGTTCAACTAGGGCCTTCTAATGCTGCCATTGTGTCCTGGCCGTCGTGTGTCTTCTCCAGCATCAGGACGCTTCTCAGTCCCAAGGGCCTGAGCTGTTCTTAGTCCCTGAGATTCTAAGGTCTGGGTGAGAGAGGCCTGCGGAAGGAGAGGCTGTTTTGGCAAAGGTGGCCATAATAGGGTCTGATTTTTCTGTATCACAGCTGCCCTCTTCACTGAGGACTGGGAGGAACGCTAGAGGAAATGCAACTTTCTAAGAAGGTTTTTTACCGCAAAATTATTCTCCATCAAATTGTACACTGGCACTGACTTTCACTCTTCCAAGTAGGACACCTACCCAACTCCACAGACAGCTGAGCCTGCTGGAGCTGGCTCCCCTGGCCTTCTCTTCCTTCCTGGTGTCCTTTGTTCCACCCCTGTCAGTGTGGGAGCTTTCTGGCCGGCCAGGTCTTTTAGTACATGTTTGAAGATTTTTCAATCTCCCAATCTGTTACTGCTCCAGATTCAAACTTCACATCTAGTCTTCCTCAGCTGTTTCTGAGATGATCGCTTTCCTCTTGGGCAGTCCAGAAAGTGCCACCCCCCTGTGCCAGCGGGCTCCACTCTGGGTCTCTGCAGCGCAGCCTCCTGACCTCTCCCGGGCTGTGTTCAGTGGGCCCTGACCGCTCTGTGGTGGTGGGCCTGGTTTCAGCCAGGCACTTTTCGGGTGAAAGGAAGTGATTCCAAATTGGGACCGACTGCATGAGTCTCTCATGGCTCGGAGTTGTGAAGCTCTGTGCCTCTTCGTGAAGACCGCCCCCCCCCCACCCCCGCCATTCTCTCTCCTCCTCCGCTGAAAGAACGTCTAGATTCCCTTCCACAAACGTTTCCACCAGATATTTACCATAGGAAAAAATAATTGCTCTGTAGTATTTGACTATCTGCTACGTGAAAAACCAGGTCAATGGCTTCTGGGTTACCATAAATAACTAATAAGTTAATCCTGGTGAGGTATTAATTTAACCAATTAAGTAATATTCAAGAGTTAAACAGAACCAGCAAATAAGCACAGGAAACACAGATGTTTGTAGGACTAGAAGGATGCAGACATGTGTGCAACTACGTATTCTTGGTTTCCACTTGTCTGTTCCCGACTCCCAAATGGACCTTCCGTAGGTGGCCAGTTGTTTCTTATTTATCAATTTGAGCTGTTTGCATAATGGGTATTACATTAATCTAATTGTGTTATCATGATTGTCAGTTCCATCCATCTGCTTTAATGCAATAGCAATATATACCTGCTCTTATAATCTCTTCACTTTTGAAAAGGAAGTTAATTTCAGTGAAGAATGATGAGGAAAATATCCTTGAAGAGTAAAACACTGCTTACTAAAAAGAGAAAACCATGAGAGCTGTCCATGTCTTGTTCTCTGTTTGTATTACGAAGGATAATACAAACTACTAAGGATAATAGTAAGGATAATACTAAGGATAGTCTAGAGACTATCTTATATTCTACAACTGGAGCATAACTATCTACTGACACCTAGGCCACTTCTGAAGTATTGCTTAATAACACATTTTCAAGTAATCTGATGCCATCTCAGCCAAATTAAACTCTGAACTAACAAGGACCCTTTCTGGCCTTTAAACATCTGTTCAGAGATGTGTAGTAAATGGTATATATTCAGGGGCTGCTGCAGCGATTGTGTTTACACAGCTTGGCTAGAAAGAGGCCCTCTCTGAACGTGGTGGGTGTTTAGGTTGAAGATGGCCCCTGGCATTGTGCAGCACAGAAGGAACGCTGGCCTGCTGACTAAGCAGGTGTCATTGCCAAAGTGAATTACTAAATTCCAACTGGCCTCGCTTGCTAGGGAATTTCACTCCTTTTTCTCCCACACAGCTTCCTACTTTTTATTAGATGAACAGTTTTCAGCTCTTGCAAATAATTGCTATATTTTGCTAGTCATTACTACAGCAGTTTCCTACTGTTTATATTTTAAAACTAGCACTTGGATGAGTCCTGTTGAAGCAGAACAAATAAATATGTGTATGCATCTGTGCAAACATTTATCTAAAATTGCATTATTAAAAATCCCAGTGAACTTTCGGTGTAACCACTGTGCCTTGCATCTCCTCTGAGACACTCACATCATCAGGCTGCTGTTACTTTCCTGAGCAGGAGTGACTTCATCCCAGCGTTCCCTGTAGAGGGCTGTTTGGGAGACTCCCTTCCAATAGAGGAAGTGAGCTGATGAGGGCCAGCATTCTCATTCCGGACCCTTTACATCTCTGGAAAGCTGCATCCTTTGTAGAAAATAGATCTGTGTCTGTGCCAGAGGGTAACCCTGATGCTCACCAGGGGCGGGGTGGAGGTCACACAGGCCTCGTCTGTTTCAGCAGTAATCCTCCCATTTGGCAGGAGTTTGAGAGGAAGTATTTAACAATGGGATTTTATAAAATGCAATGTAGTAAAGAACGTTTTTATATTTGCATGGATCTAAGGAAGTTTTCTTTTTCTCCACTCTGATAAGTGGAGGGTATTTAAGGGTAATGGTATCTGTAGATTTGTTGGGAGGATTTAGCTCTTTTATTGGACTTTGTGGAATAATTATTTTTCCATTTTATCATTTCCATGAAAGGTAATCCTCTTGGGAAAAAAGCTGTAGTCGCTTACTTCATACTGATCTTAAATATTTTGCTTAAGGGGAATTAGTGAGGAAATAACAGTCTTCAGGAAGGTTTAAAACTGTGATTTTATTCAACAACTGGACCTGTTTTAATGTTTCCAACCATGCCAGAAACAATGAAGTTATTTTTTTTCATATACTCACCAATAAGACCTGGTATTTTAAAAGGCCTTAAACAGAAATATCTTTATGTTAAAAATAAAAATAGCACAAAGTAGAGGAAAAGACATTCTTGTCGTCAGCCTCTGTTTTCTTCCAGCCGTGTGAGGTCTCCAGGGGAGCTGCTGAAGACATGAGCTTCCTGGGTCTAGTGCCCCCGTCATGCAGGTCAAGTGGTTGGTTAACAGTGACAGCAGCAAGTCAGAGGCTCTCTGCGGAGGAACAAAGATGGGTCTCTTTCCTCTAAGACCTACTAGGTTTACAGATTTGGATTCAAGAGTGGTTCAGCTCTTCATTAGCCAGTGAACCATGCCACCAAAGTTACCCAAAAGTGTTCAGTGTCTACCAAGAAAAAGAAGGGGAAAATAATACCACGAATGTACTTTCAAATTTATTGTACAGTCTAGTTAAGACTTTGTCAATTTCTAGGTTTTTTTTAAAAAGTGCCATTAAGAAGGTTATTGAGGGGGCCAGCGCAGTGGTGCAGCGGTTAAGTTCGCATGTTCCTCTTCGGTGACCCGGGCTTTGCCAGTTCAGGTCCCGCATGCGGACCTATGCACCGCTTATCAAGCCATGCTGTGGCAGGCATCCCACAAATAAAGTAGAGGAAGATGGGCATGGATGTTAGCTCAGGGCTAGTCTTCCTCAGCAAAAAGAGGAGGTTTGGTGGTGGATGTTAGCTCAAGGCTAATCTTCCTCAAAAAAAAAAAAAAGGATTTACTTAGTAGAGGATCATCATACATCCTAAACTCTTCGTCTGGGCAGGGGCATTAAGTCCCTTGGTCCACATCCGTATCAAAAGGCAGCCCCACCAGTTGGTTATCTGGTTAACGTTTGGATATCTCCTGAACCAGGGGCCTCATTACTGGCATCATATTTTGCACATACAAAACTCATCCATTCACTTGATAGATGTTTATTGCGCCCTTCCCACACAGAGATACGGCAAAGAAAAACACACCTCTTATTTCAAGGAGTTGGCGATTTAAAAGAAGATAAAACTATGGAAACGAGTGATTGTATGAGAGAACCTATGGTGAAGTCCTGTTGAGGTTTTAGGAGAGCAGGCATATGGAGAAGGTCTATTTAGCTTAGTGTAAGAATCAGGAAACAGTTCAAAAGATATTTTGAACATGTGGAAGGACAAGCAGACCCTGGGCAAGTGGATCAGTGGAGCAGGTACACCCAAAAGATAAACAGCACGTACCCAGGAGTGAGGGGTGAAGAGCAGAGCCTGCTCAGGAAGAGGATGCTGCAGCAAGCTGCCTAGGTAGGTGTGAGAGGAGGACCATGGACAGCATCCAGGAATGTGACGTTCAGAGGTGAGCAGAGGAAGATGCCTGAAAAGGAGCCGGGAGAGGAGGAGGAAAATGAGGCTAGAGGTGTGAAGAGAGCAAAGAATTCAAGGAGGGAGAAGTCGACAGTATCAACAGCTTCAAAGAGGTGGAGGAATTAGCCCTAAACAGAAGGAGAGCCATCTTTCCTGTGGAGAAGAAAGGATGGGTGGACATTAGGACAAATGTGAGCTGAGACGCAGTAACGTGGGGAACAGAATGTCCTTTATGAAATAGGAAGTGAGGAAGGTCACGCCTGAGAGGGATGAAAATAGGGAAGAGGAGGTGGTTTGGAAAAGCTGCTGTAAGCGTGGAAAAGAAAGCTGACTGGAAGATACCCTGTGCCTCACTGAGGGCCGTGGCTTTGAAGAGGCATGAATCCACTGGCTGCGACTTCCCGCCTTAAGTTAAAATCATAAGTATTGGCACAAAGGAGAGAGATGTGCCCTGGAAACCTCACCTGAGGGGGAGGCATGCCGTGGTTTTGGCGGGTAGTGCGCCATCACTGTGAGGAGCAGCATGGTGTTGTAGGCAGCTGTGGGGTGTTTTGGTAAACTATACACCTAACTTACCAAGAAGCAGCTGTTTCCCCCTCTCCTGTCAGCGCTCTGAAGTCTTTGGTTGTGCCATGACCTCAGGGTGCTCAGAGCCCACAGGTCTGGCTTGGCTCAGTGGGGAGTCTGGAGTGCATACATCGTTTTTCTGACTTCTAACGTGGCCTTCCCTCTTTTGTCAAGCATTATGGACTGATCTGCATAGCAGTATCTGATTTATTTGACCTCATTCAGGAATGAGATGATCCTCATAATTGAATTTTCCAGATATGTGAATTATATCCCATTTAAAACTAAAACAACTAGCAAGCAGAAAAAATGATTTCTAAAATGTATTTCTGTGACTGGGTCTCTATAAGAGAGTCATGGGCCTTATTGCCTTATCGACAGAAGGTTCTTGGGGACTTTGGGCCATGGTTATAAACCCCAATTAATAGACTGTGGCTATTGAGTGCATTCAAGCCTCTGATTTTTTTTGTTTTGTTTTCAGTTCTGGTTGTGGGGTTTGGGGAGTGTTTAGGGGTCATTAGCTTGATAATTCGGCTGTGGAATCACGTATTTTACGTTGTTTCAGATTGCTCATCTCCCTCCGACTAGGATGTGCCTTACAAGCAGGGGTTTTCTGCCTGACGCTTCTCTATCTCACACAGGACCTAGAGCAATGCCATGGAAGCTCCATTAGTTGATTTCTAAAGATAGCACAGTTCTCTTAATGGTGACCAAAATCACATTAGCTTTTTTGGCAATCATCAGTTTTATACAGGTTGGGCTTAATGTCAATTAAAACTCATTCCTTTTTCACATGAATTGCTCTTTTGCCTCAATTGGTACTGTTCACCCCATTACCTGGATTTACGTCAGTATTTACATGTATCTCTAAGACTTCACAAGAGCTGCAGCTCTGTCGCTTTCCCTCCATAGGAAATTTCTTAGACATGCTACCCAGTTCTCAAGTTGGATTTGGCCCATTGCACTAATCTGTCCAAGTCCTTTGGATCCTGATTCAGTTATCCAACATAATTACTCACTTCTTGACTTTTATGTCAAGTTGAGAAAGCCTTTATTCTCTTGTTTAATGAAGATATTGATAAAGATTAAAATAAAACCAATGCATAGGAAGTGCCCGAGCGAGGACAGAGCCGTGAGGACGGCTGGCCTTCCACACGCTGCGCAGGTTGATCTCTGACCCTTCATCAGCCCCTCTTGGCACAGTCGTTCAGCAGTTAGGAATCTTCCCAGTTGGATTAGCATCCAGACTTCATTGCTCCACAAGGCACATCTTGAGAGACTTGGTCCAAAATACTTTGCCTAACACATTTTCTCTGTCTGCCTGTTCAGTAGACCTATCAAAAGGGGAGAAATAAAAATCAACACCATATTGTGTAAATACCTGCTTGCCTTCTCTCCCAGATTCTTCTCAGAAAAGATAAAAGATAATCATGGATCTAAGACAGGATTTCAGACATCAGTTTATTCATTTAATAAATATTTATTAAGCAGTTACTCTGAACCAGACCCTGTGCTAAGAGTTTAGGATACAGCTGTGAACAAGTCAGACATCGTCCCTGTCCTGCCCAGAAATGTCCACTGTTGCCTGGCTGCTCTCAGAGGCTTCAGGGTGGGGCTGGAGTGTGAAGCCACTGTTGTCAGTGGTAGACAGACCAGAGGGGAAATAGCACGTGCAGAAGTGGAAGCTTTCCACTGAGACTGTAAAATGAAATATGGCATTGTGGTCTAGATAGAGTGGGAAACTGGTTGAACTATGCAACAAATAAACCCTAAGAAGCTGAAATTTGGAGCAGCTTGTTTCCTAAAACGTTTAGGATTAATAGACTTCACGCCGGTAATTCAAGTGCATACTAGCAATAGCTTTCACACATACTGGTTAACATGCTATAAAAACGGCGCTGTCATCTGAAGTAAATGTCTTTGAACTTAGAACTGTCATATAAGAATTTTGATTCTTTTGCCAAAGGGGAAAAAAGACCTAGCAGAACAATGAATCAATTTTTACTACATTGCCTAAGTCTGATGTTCTTGGGAGAGTTTTCAGAGAATTGCTTATGCAACATTCATCTCTCCCACTGTCCCTCCAGAGCGCTCGGCGGGCTTGCATTAGTCGTTTTCTGAAAGTCCTTCCTTGTTCAGGTGTGTGCTGCACCTGGGCTGACTCTTACAGACGTCAAAGTCGGCCATGCCCATGCACAGATCTCGAAAGGACCGCAGGTGGAGAAACACAGGGTACTCAGCCCAAGACCCCTCTTTGTCCCCAACTTGGTTCCTTTTCCCCTTTTCTGTGCAGCTTCTTCCTGGGTCTAAAGTTTAGTGGCCCCACTAGAAAAGACTTCGGCAAAGCAATTTTCATTCTTCCCTTGGAGCTCACTCCCTGCAGGAGCCTGCGTCTGGATGCACAGCTTCCTTGCCATCCTCCAGGGACCCTCCAGACCAGGAGGTTTGTGCTCAGGCCCAGGAGCTGCAAGCAAGACCTCTCCAGCTGACCAAAAGGAAAGAAATGTTTCCAGGGTGCTGTCTTCGTCCCCTCTTCCTTTGTATATTTTCCTGCTGGTCTCTACTTCCCAGGCTTCTTCCAAACCCCTCTTTCTCTATATAGTAGCTTCCTGTACAAATGTGTATCACACTTAAATGTGGAAACTCGCCTAAATGAAATTTGGCAGATATGTGATGCCAGATATACACACAGCTCACCCCCTTTCTTCATTTAGTTTCCTAGTCAAACGTCACTCTAGTAAGAAAGGCCTTACCTGACCCCTCACCTCCATCTAAAATAGCGTCCCTCCGCCTGATCACGTGACCTGCTGTACTTTCCCTGGAAGCATCTGTTGCACCTGTCAAGTTATGTGTTAATTTCTTAATTGATTTTATTTGTCTTTGAACTCACACAATGAGGTCAAAGACTTACTGCTACGTTCTTATAGTCTAGAACAGTGCCTAGGACATAGGAAACCCTTACATTTTTTTGAACAAAGAAGTACCTATTAAATTTGACAATTAAGGACCTAGAGATTTATCTTAATAAGGGACTTGCTGTTGCCTTCATATTGTTTTAAAGGTTGCAATATTGAAGTTCAGAGTTCAAGATCACACAAGTGCTAAGTGGAACCAAGATCTGAACTTAGATCTGCTGACTCTATTTATTCATATGACCCTAGAAAATGTCTCAAAATGGAGATAAATTAATTTATAAATATTTATTGATATGTCTTTATAGATAAAGCATAATGAACATAAAGGGCAGTGCATGAAACTTTATCACAAGCAACCGCTTACCAGAATATGTCAACTCCTTATCAGAATGAACAAGGCCAGAATATCAATGATAATTAATCTGAAGTTCACATATCAATCGAGAGCTCCAGTTTTTCTCTACAAACTTTTAATATGGGATGTTTTTGAAAAAGAAATGGCCAATTAGATTTTACTGTTCGTTTCTTCTGCTTAATTCTAAAGTGGCTGATTGTTCCTCAAGACGTACCTCGTGCTGCTTATCTCCTCCCCTTTGGAAGGACAGACAGCAGGGAGCTCGTCTTCCGAGTGTATGAAGTGTGCTCCTTTCACCCCACAGATGCCCCCTGCTTCCCTGGCGGTGCTCGGGCGCTGACCGTGAAGCAACGGCCTTGGAGCCGGTCAGCTTTGTGTTCAGACATTTGAACTTTTTCTTGCTTCCCTGGCAAACTCCTCAGCCTTCAGCTGAGTTGGAAGGGAAATGTACAGTTCCCAGATGAATTTTCAGATGATAGTGTTTCATCTTTTTTCAAAGATTTTCTTGGTGGGGGAGAGATAGAGTGAACTGGGCTCTAAGTTTTGATTTTGCAAAGGTAACAAGATCACATGTTCTTTTATCATAAGACTTTAATCAAAAGTTTATTTTTTTATCTGAAACATGCTTTCAATTTTAATATAATCAAAAAATAAAGATCTGTGATAAATTTATTCTGTGTGTTTAACCACAATTAGAAAGACATAAAGATTAAGTTTTAACTGTGACAAAGTCCCAAAATATGTTAATACTAATTTGCTTTAAAATTTTCAGCACATTTTCTTCTTTGCTCAGTTCTACTGGGTTCTGTTTTCTCTCAAAAGAAAACATTCTGTCATGTTAATATACAATAGCAGCAAAAGACTACACAAGGATACCACCCTCAGTGCTGCTGAAAAGAAACCATTTTCAAGTTTTTCTTAAAATATAAAGAGTCCGCTATTCAGGTTTCACTGAATATAATCAGCCACGTGAGACCTTTTAATATTTTTGCTACTATTTTAAAAGCACAGTCAATAATTGTGTGGTGAGCAGATGTTTCTTATTTGAACCACCTAAAAGCATTTTATCATTTATCTAAGTCTCATCACTGTTAGGCTAGGTGTTCTCGTATCCTTTAACTTGTTAAAAGTTGTTGAAAGATTGAGAAAACAGTAACCAAAACGTCACCAAAGAAAAATGATTCATAATCCAACTGTACACACCCGAATATTTTAGTTTTTGCCTGTTTCCTTGAGTGCCTGCCTGTTTGTGCAGATGCAGTCACATAGTAAATTGAAAGTAGTAGTCTACTGTTTAAAAAGTATTGTGCTTGGAAATCATACTAATCACTTAGATGACTACATTATGTTGATATACCACATAGTATGCAATTAGCGTTGAAATTTTTTTCATTTTGATGACCAATATTCCAATATAGTTTTTGGTTCTATGACTTTATTTCCTTAGCATGTTATCTTACGCGATATCACCAGGTGGAGAGCCGATTTTTTAGCTACACACGAGTGTAGCAGATCTGCTGCAGCTATAGCTGTATGGTACATATGTTTAAATGTTGCTAATTTAGTAGTTTCAAAATGCTAACTCAGAAAATTCATTTACTTGAATTTTTTTAGTTACAAAAAAGTAGTGATCTCTATATTTTATTATTTGCGTTTATTCTTTTGGGAGTTACATGCCCATAGCGGTGAAAGCAGGCATTTCTTGACGCCATTATTGCGTGTCGAAACATTGATAGGCAAGGAAGGATAAAGATGTGGCATGATCCCCAGAGAATTAACTTGGACTCTCACATATACCCCATGAGGTTGTAAGAGACTAAAGTATCCAGGGACATCTGAGCCTCTGGTGCTTTTCTCACATCAATGGAAGTTCACAGAAGGCTGTTAGAACCAGAGTGCACGTCCATTCATTCTCACTTCCTCTGTGGGGCGTGCATGTTGCATAGATAAGAGAAATAAACCTGAGTTCAGATCTCAACTCTTGTGTGATTCTGAGCAAGCTAAAGTCTCAGTTTCCCCATCTATATGGGTTTATTTGCAGCATTATGATCATTAGCATTTATCACAGGGCTTGGAGCATGAAAAGCACTCAGAAATGTTACTATTATTATTAAAGTCTGATCAGTCATGTTAACCCAGAACTGTTGTAACATGTGGTTTATTCAGGTAATTCAATTGAATTAATTTTAATAAACGCATTTTCTTCTTCTAACTATTTGAGGAATTCATAATTTTCAGTGTTAACCGTAGTTGATGGCATTCCAGCTGCAGACACATTGTACCAGATGTGTCTCCTAAAGCATATCTAAGTGATAAAGCATGTTGTCGTCGCCATGAAGTGCGTGTGATGCCTGTCCACAGGGAGGATTGTGCAGCAGGTTGTGTAATGTAGTGAACGTGAGTGTTGCCCATTGTCACTTTGTAAGCGAGAGGACAACACAATGACAAAGATAGACAGTTGCTCTATCTTTCATAAGTTGACAATGGACAAATTGTTGGAGACTCGACTTAGTAAGAAACAAACTGTCATAATGGAAAATAATCTGAACAGATGACAGCTTAAGTGAAAGGAAATAAAGGAGCTGCAGTGGACCACAGGTTGCACAGCCACCGAGAATTCGGGCACCCTGCTGTGTGATAGGAGTTTGAATTTCTCCATCACTTGTTAGCTCTGTGGCTCAGGATAAACTCACTGAATCTCAGGAGGAAAAAAGCTGTTTCATTTAAGGACATCATTTGTTGCCCAGCGGGCACTTAGTGAATACTTCTTTGACTCTTATCTGCCTCTATTATTCACAAAAGGAATATGAAATACATGCCAACATAATATGTTTGAAGGCTGGCAATAACTCCTTCAACATCATCAGCTAGGAGAATATAAGAGAACTGGAGTTATTAAATTTGGAAGCCCATTTAAGAGAAATGACTTTTCTTCTTTTCTAATATAAGCATTTAAAGCTATGTGTTTCCCTCTAAGCATATCTTAACTGCATCCCACAAATCTGATGTTGTGTTTTCATTTTCATTCAGTTCAAAATACTTTATTTCCTTATAATTTCTTTTATGACTCATGGGCTACTTACACATAGGTTGTTTAATATTCAAACATTTGAGAATTTTGTAGATATCTTTTTGTTATTGTTTTTAATTTAATTTCTTTGTGATTAGAGAACATGTTCTGTATAAATTCAGTCCTTTTAACTATGTGGAGGCTTGTTGTATGGTTCGCCACATAGACTGTTTTGATGAATATTGTATATGTCCTTGGAAAGAATGTTCTGCTGTTTGGTGGAGTGCTCTATAAATATCAGTTAAACTAGTTTGGTCCATAATGTTGTCCAGCTCTGTCATTACTGGTTTTCTGTCTCCTTGTTGTTTCTGTTACTGAAGGAAGCATATTTGAGTCATCAGCTTAACTCTCCTCGTAACTGCGTATTTCTCTGTTGAGGTCTGATGGTTTACTGCTTCATGTATTTTGAGTTCTCCTGTTGGATAGGTGTGTACTCACAATCGCCATAAACCCCGGCTGGACTGCCTCTGATTGTTAGGCAATGTCTTTGCCTCTAGTAATACTTCTTGTCTTAGAGTCTGTTTTATCTGATCGTTGTAGAGCCACTGGAGCTTTCTTATGCATATTGTATCTTTTCCAACCTTTTACTTTCAACGTATTTGTGTTTTTATATTTAAAGTGTACCTCTTACAGAATAGTATATTGTTGAATCTGTCGTTTTTATACAGCTTCGCCCAACAATGTCTGCCTTTTGATTAAAGTGTTCAGTCCATTAACATTTAATATAGTTAGTGATATAGTTGAGTTCAGGTCTGCCCCTTTGCTGTTTGTTTTCTATTTATCTCATGTATTTCTTGTTCTTTTCCTGTCTTCTTTGGTGTTGAATATTTTTTAGTATACCGTTTTAATTCTGTTGGCTTTTTATAGCTATATTTCTTTGCATTATTCTTCTAATGGTTACTATAGAGATTACAATATGCTTCTTTAATTTATCACAACCTAAAATTGTTATTGAATTAACTTTGGATATATATACATATCTTGCAGCTCTCTAATTCCATTTACCTCTCCTCCGTCCATTGTGCTATTATTGCCATTTGTATTACGTCTATATACTTTAAAACTGAAAATACAGTTTTTTGTTTTGCTTTAAGCAGTCACATGTCTTCAAGAAATTAAGAGGTGAAAAGTATAAAAATGATGTTAAAATCCCTAGGTAGTTATTAAAATAAATTATGTCTCTAAAATAAATCCTATAATTCATTATTATAATTTTATTAGTTATGAGAACTTTCAACCGTCATTTTTTATTACTTTAAGAGGTGTACCCAGTGTGGATTAGAGAACAAGAGCAGTGCTGGCAGCCAGCTAGACTTCCTCACTTACCCCCGATCAGACCTATCTCAGGCAAATGACAGATCACCTAATCAGGTTCTTCAGGTTTACCCCTCAAAAGGCAAAACTAAGAATATGACATCTTTGATCTCTGTAGATATACTTACTGCATTTTAAATCATTTGGCATTCATTGTCACTATGTTGTTTTTCTTTAATGAAGGCTTGTGGTGATCCGTTTATTGAGAATTGAGTAACTGTGGTTTAGTAACTATGGCGGTATAAATTACTGACAGGGACAGCCTTGTGGGACCCCGCTCGTTTGCTTGCAATGCACATTCCTTTGCAATGAACGGAAAAACAACTCGCAGTGCTTTAGGCTGTGGTGACACCTGCTGGTGGTGTATGCTTACAGTATTTTCTGATTTGCTCTGTTTGGTCTAGAACTTTTTTGAGTAATATTTTATCAGCTAGGCTGTGCCTTAAGAGGGCTCTCCCTTCCCAGCCCCGTATCCCTTTCTGTGGTGGAATACCTGGGCCAGAAGCCCTGCCGGCAAGAGCAGCCAGTGTCCCTTACGTTTCGACCTTCGGCTTAAGAAAGAGATCCATGCCCTTGTACAGGAGGAAACTAATTAAGGCAGGAAGAGTGAGGACATTGTTAAATGCTAAAATTGGAAATATTAAGACTAAATAACATGCCATGAAGTGAATCTGTGGATGTGTATTTGCTGAGAATGAGCCTGGCATGCTCCACGAGGTACATGCTCTGTTATTTTATCATTTTGTAGGTGGAAAAGCTGAGGCACAGAGAGGATTCTAAAGAGTACCCAAGGTCACGGAGTTAACCAGCTTGATTAAATCTCTAGACGTTTTTGAACCGTATGTCTAATTTTGAGAGAGAAAGAATTTGAATTTAAATTTAGAAACTAAGTCTATCTATTGCTTGAGTACGTTCTCTTTTTTATAAGAATAAATTATTGCTGATAAGATTGAAATCTTCTTTGACACCCAGCCCTGCTCCCCTCCTCCTCTCCCCGGAGGTCACTACCCCTGTTAGTTTGGTGTGCAGCTTTCCAGAACTGCCCCCCAATACACACACACTTTGTATTAAATATAGATATGGATTGTGTTTGGGGGACATGAAAAATAGTATTTGGCAAATGTAGCTTTCTACTTGCAAAACCTCTTCAGTGGAGGGACTACCCTCATCTAAACGTGAGCTCGTGCCACTGAGTGTTATGACAACAGTTGGACGCTCTAAAGTGATGACAGTTATTTCTAAAGTTGTTCAGATGTCTGCAGTAAAGAATCCGGATTAACTACCATATTGGCAAGACCACCATTCGAGTCTTCTGGGTGAGTGTTCCGGTGTGGCAACATGGCATAACACCTTCCCTCTGTCACAGCAAGTCACTCCCATCACACGGCTGGAGCCAACATTAGCAAACTTTTAAACTCAGGACCCACAATTACTTATTGTGGCTAAAATTGTCAGATTGTAGTTTGTAACCTCGTTCAGAATATATGGGGAGATGACTCCAAAAATTGCCTTTAAAGACATTTTGTTTGAATCCAGTTTTTCTACCACTTTCATTGAAAATCCACATATATGCTCATTTAAACCTCTAGTCTGCATAGTTTAAAAAAAAACCTTGAAATTTGCATACTTGAAAGGAAACTAATTATATTGATAGGCAATAAAACATATTAAATCATCCACATTTTTTTTTCTTTTCTTCTAGGCACAATAACTTAAATGAAATAGTAAGTATAAATGAAAAATAAAATAGAGGAATCAAGAGCCCAAAGAATTTTTAAGGAAAGCCTCATTGAATGGGTTACATCACACTGACTGGTCTCCTGATTCTCTTTGAATCCACTCACGGCATTCTACACAAAGATGACATGAACTTCTGCTTATTCTCTCCCACTATAGAATTTGCTAGACTTTAGCTGTAGACAGCCTGACCTAAGCTGCATGAGAACTTGAGACGGAATCACTTCAGCCACAGATTCTAAGTCCGAGAGGCAAGCTGTTTCCCCAGGATAAACACAAGAAGGGTAGTTAACCAGAGAGTGGACTGGACTTTCTCGGAGCAAACGATTTGAAAGTAACACCGTGGAATGTTTGAGTTGGATAAATCTCCATGAGTTCTATCAGCATATTCTGAACTGATGTCTGTTTTAAAGTCACATTATTTTTCCATATACTGTATACTGTATCCATATACTGTAACGTTGTAGTGAGGCATTCTACACCTGGAGTTTTTCCTTAGGGTCTCAGGTAAATACAAACAGCCTAGAGTAAGAACCTTTAAAGCTACTATAAATGAAAGAGGCTTAAAATAGAGTATATTGTCACACTTTCATTATGATTTTCTCATAGTTGTTCCCTGGACATTTCCATATCGTTTCATTATTCGTTGAGAGTGTATTTGTCACATTGTGGGAGGTTTGGATTTTGTGTTCCAGTGGGTAATGTTTCCCTACTAAAAACGCATCTAACACAATGAGCAAAATGAAAGCAGAATGGAAGGTGAAATGGCAAATAGATGGCCTCAGTGAGGGGAACAAGCAGGTGGCAAAGTAGCTTAGGAGATTTGCCCATGGAATACGACACATAATCAGAGGATGCAGGCACCCTCTCCAGGGAATTCGCATCAGCGCTGGAATGCAGCAATGGTGGGAGATCTGGAGCCTGACTCGGAGTCAGTAATGCCCATGACTGGGGAAGGCGTGAGCCACTGAAGGTCCGGGATACACAGATGCAGTAAGCTTCAAAGTGGCAACAGTGGATTTTCTCCAGGCAGTCATTCAGGGCTTTATAAAGCTGCTACATTTTTAACCTAAAGAATGGGATTTGGAGAAAGCTACTGTGTATCCTACACTGCACTACTGTAGATTTTTAAATCAGATAATAGAGTGAAAGATTGTTTTGAATACCAAATCTGCCAGATGTGATCAGATATAATATACACTTGAAATGAGGATCTTTTCACTTGGCATTCAAAGTGACCAAATTCCTAGTTTGAGATTGGTTTTATGTGATTAAATGCCTGTTTAATCAGAAGCCCTACTTCACAAAAAGAGTAGATTCCATGTTTCAACAGGAACTGCCCAGACTTGTCTTTGAGTGGTTAAAATCATCATTTATGAAACTAAAATGATTTTAATGACTGTACTTAGTTAGGGAGTGGTTCTTTCCAGTTAGAACATTTTAAGCTCGTAAATGACTATTCAATAGTCAGACCCGACTATTACGGCCATTTCTTTTCTTTCTTGTCCATTTTTAAACTGTTTTCATACTTTTCTCTTCTGCACTTAATTTGTACCCTGATTTTTCTTCATTTGGAATTCATCACAAAAAAATAATAGTAATAAAATAACTAGGGGCCAGCCCTAGGGCCTAGTGGTTGAGTTTGGCGTGTCCTGCTTCCTTGGCCCCGGGGTTCACAGGCTCAGATCCCAGCTGTGGACCTACAGCACTCATCAGCCAGGCTGAGGCAGCGACCCACAGACAAAATAGAGGAAGACTGGCATGGGTGTTAGCTCAGGACCAATCTTCCTCAGCAAAAAGTAAAAATGAAAATAAAATAACTCAAACTGCCTTCATAAAAAGTTAATTTTCCAAGAGGTTTCCTGTCATTTGAGGAAAGATGTCCTGTGGTGCAGGCACTTCCAGGAGTTCCTTGGGAGAGTAAAGCAGCCTAACCTTGAATTATTTGGGAGTTTAAAAACAAATTTTCAGGAACTAGCAAGTACTTGTTTAAATATTTAAAACCTGAATAATCATCTTCAAATTGTTAACAAATTGCCAGGTGGCAAGTGGCATCATGCATTCACTCATTCATTCATTCATCAAACATTTACTGGGAACCTCTGGTATTGCCAAACTCCGGCTGGCCACATATTGTGAAATTTTTTAAATGAAGTGAAATGAAACATGGTGTTTTATGGAGAGATCGACAGGTGAGCAAATCACGCAGTAAAGTGCGGGTGCTGTGCTGGAGGACGTGCAGAGCACGCTGATGCTCACGGGGTGAACAGCTCCTCCCCAGGCTGGGGGGAGGGCAAGCATGAGGGTGCAATGACCACAGGAGGCTTCAGAAGAGAGGTTGCTGGATCTGGGGTTTAAAGAATGGGTGGGCATTTGCCAGCTGGACGGTGAGTGAAGGTGCGAAACAGCAGAGTAAAGAGCAGGCTTGCATGATTTAATCCTTCAGAGGGTCTTCACCGCGTCCATCCTGACGGAATTAAATATTCCTTAAAAGTGGGATCATAAACTCTGCACCCAGATCCATTAAAGGTATCGTCGTGTCCTTCTGAGCTCTCCCCTTCACTGCCTCGCTTCCTCTTCCTTCCTTCTCCACGAAAGGCCTCGCCACCCGAGCCAGACTTGGGAGTCACCCCTGAGTCTCCATGCCCGCACCCAGCCACTCACCGAGGGTCCTGTTCTTTTAGTCTTTCTCACGTCTCATGTTTGTTTGCTCTATGTCCTTGCTCCCACTGCCCTCAGTGAGGCTCTCACGTCTTGGTCGCTTTTCCTTCCTGCAGCCTCACAGCCAAAGTGAACTGGAGTCCAGGCACGCTCCTCCACTCACCTGCTGACACCTGTCTCTGGCCTCCGCAGTTGGAGAGAAGGCCAAACTCCTTAGCCTGGGCTGTGAGG
Source organism: Equus quagga (assembly GCF_021613505.1). NCBI lineage: Eukaryota > Metazoa > Chordata > Mammalia > Perissodactyla > Equidae > Equus > Equus quagga. The sequence goes on from NC_060281.1 coordinate 1,460,575, forward strand.
ACCCCTCGCCTGCCCTCTGCCCCACCCCCTGGCCTCACCTCCCTCCACCCACATGCATCTTTGGCTCCAGCTCTGCTGCCTTCTTGAGGGGCTCAGCATACTTTATCTTTGTCTTTCTTTCTCCAGCTGTGTGACCGTCCTTCCCGTTACACTTTACACTGTCCCTTCCCCTGCCCAAGCCTTCCAAAGCCCCTTAGCACCATCTCAACCTAGCTGACTTTCTTCAACCTTCAAGACTCGGCCCAGCTGTCAGCCAACTCAGAAGTGTCTTTGGACCCACCACAGCACTTGTCACACTTATTACAATGGTTTACATGTCTGTCTTAAAGATTAGGCTGTCTTTCTTGAGGGCAAGCTTGATACATTCATTTCTCATCACTCATAATTTAAAACATTGTTGACCTATGACAGGCACTCACAAATGTTGGTTGAATGAATGCATGGACAATATCAACAGTCTGAAATTGGGTGCCACTTTGGTTTAGAGGGTGGTCTCTCACCGTGGGAGGTTGTTTTCTCATATATAGTATTGATGGCTTTCTTTTCACTCAAATGCTTTGTGCATCATGGATCAATATAGCAAATGAAATTCAAGAACCATTTGAATAAACCGTTATTAGAAAATAACTTTAGGTGTAGACTAACTCCATTCATGTATATGCCTCTAATTACACAATTACTTCCTTCCAAATATATTAGATTCTTAAAATTTCAGCTTTTTGTTAGCAATTTGCAACCCATCATTTTTATGCATGTAACTTGCATCCTGTCTTATTTACCTTTTGCTCATTTGATTGAACTTATGACTACATGACCTACAATTCAAGTAACTAACCTTCAGTAATTAAAGTGAGGGTGATCTTCTGTCTGCAAGCACAGTTCAGCCATTGTTCTCAGTGAATGCAGGAGCTGGAAGAAAGTCATGTAGCTCAGAGAGTGAGAAGCTGGGTTTCACGTCTTCCCACACACAGAAAGGAAAGGTATGCCATTTAAGGGGTGGATGAATCTTTTGACATCATTTTGGGAAATGGTAGAATATTGAAAATCCTACGTTAACAGAATCCATGAGTGTACAAGGCCAAAGCCGTAGACCCAGGAAAATCCTAGGACGTGCAGAGCAGGACGAGAACAAGAACTGAGCAGGCGGCGAGAAAGTAGCGTCACATGGCCTCCGCACCGCCCATGCAGCCCGGGTCCTAAAAGAGCCATAACTCACTCCCAAGCTTGCTTTTGTGATCTTTTCCTGAAACACATTATGGTATCTTTAAACGATGCTGGGTTTCCTGAAGCTTGTGCTGCTGACCACCAACCCCACCCTAGAGAGCACTGAGTGACAGATACTGTAAACATCCTACACTCTCAGCTGTGGAAAGTGAGAAAGCTGGGAGAAGGCTGTTTACTCTCTCTGCCTTGGAAATCAACTAAAGAGAAATGGATCCGGAGTATTTTTCTGTGGCTTGTAATTGATCCTATCTGGTATTTATGTATGAGGTTAACTCTAAAAGGAAAAAAAGTAAATTGACTCATGCTAACAAATATAAAATAATTTGTAAGATTGATCGTCTTTGAACTAACACCATTTGAAAAAGAAAAAGATTGCCGAATACCCAAGAGATAAAAGTTCAGGTAACTTGCACAAGGCTACATTTTGTGGGCTCTGTGGCCTGTTCTGTAAAAGCAGCAAAACATTAAATGCCTGCACATTAAGCGTAGCGATTCTGCATCAACCTGGACAGCATTTCTACACCGAGTTTTGACAGCAAAAGTCCTGGGACTTGCTGTTCCGTCAAGGATTGGGTGCTGCTTGGAGCCGCATGCTTAAGGAATGGTTCCGATGAACAGGATGAATAAGGCCTGCTATTTAAAGCCAGAATATAGTTACACATCTTGAGAAAAGAGAGGATTGTGTGGGAGGCAGGTGGGATGCAAGGAGAGAATTTTAAGAGGAATCTACAGAACTAACTCATAGGTTCAGCCTTAACCAGAAAAACTATGCTCTTCATTTCTTCTTCCTTGTAAATAATTTAAAACAAAGATTTATTGAATATCTGGTCTAGAGTTTGACTTACCCAAAATTTAAATCCCTGTCTTGTTTTATTTTCTAATTAATATTAGATGTTTTCACAGAGCATACTTAAATAAGGTATATTTAATATAGCAAGCCCTTAAAAAGATTAAAATAACTAACAATGCTGCTTTGAATATTAAATCTGGACACAATTACTTGCATATATTGTTTTAGTATATCAACATATGCCAGTCATTTAAGCTAAGATTGCTTTAATACTGCTTTTAAAGTATTAGAGGAACTTTTAATTTCACCTCCTTGCTGAGTGCAGATTCTAGGACAATAGGAACAATTGTTTATGTGAGTCTTACCAAAAAAAAAATGTGTATAAATATGATTACCTTAGCATGTGCTTTCCAGGAAATATTTGAACAAGCTGGCCTTGCAGCAGTGGCAGACACTGTTGAAGTGCTTGCTGAGCACCTCCAGCTTGGGCGAGTCGTTAACCTTTTTAGATTTTGCCTACAGGCTTAAGGAAGACCTCTTTGAGACAATGCTCTATAGTATTCCCAAAGAAATGGTTATTGTGGACGTTTGCAGTTTTGCTTTCTGCCAAGAGGTGCATATATGGGTGTGCGCAAAAGCAGCTCAGAGTGGAAGGGGAGCAATGCCCCATGTGCTTTTCCATAGTTTTTAGTTACTCTGCCTGAATGAAAAGGGGAAACATTCGGTATTCCTGGTGGAAGTTGATTTTGACTTTCAGTCATGAACGTAGCTGTTTCAAAGCTTATTGGAATACGTGCGGATGTTCATTCCATCATCCGAGAAGTATTTATTGAGCACCTGCTGTGTGCCACTTCTGCACGCTGGCGATAGAGCAGTGCACAGAAACGAAATCCTTACTCTCGTGAGCCTACAGATAGATAGCTATGATGTGTCGGGACATAAATCTTGTTTGTGTATGTATCTAAACTATCTAATTCTAGTCAATGGTGTTCTTGCCTTTTTCAGTCTTTCAAAACTAACTAAATGAATTTAGATATTCTGGAACATTGACTTCATTGTTTATGAAAAACCTCTAGATATAAATTTACATAATAATGTTAGCTTTTGTATTTAGCACTGTTCTTCCAAGTATGTTTTCATTGTTACTAGCCTGTTTTGCAACACAGGTAAGTGTATTAATAAACATGCTTGAGAGGTCACTGTTATGTAAATATATTTACTGAAGATACTGCTAAACAGGGATATAATATAAAAGCTTAAATGTATATGTTTATATACATGTTAAATATACATTCAGATTATCATCGTGTATAATAAAGGTGAATTTTACTAACTAGACCTCACTCTGTTCAAGTTTATAGTTTTCTAGATACTGCTAAGAACAATTTATATTTGTGTATTTGTTGTTTGCTAAGGAAATGCTATAAATACTTTAAAAAACAAAATTTTTAAGTGTAAAAATCCATTTATATTTGAAAAAACAAATTCTAACTGACAATTCTTTGCGAGCTTAACTGTGTACATGAAAACTTAGAAATAAAAGTCTAATGTGTACTTTGTTTATGAATTCATGGTCTCCTTGTCCCTATTTGTTTAAATTAGTAAGTCTTTGTAATATAAATATTTTTAGATCTAGCGGTGATCTATTTCTATAAAACTGCTGAGGCTTCTGTTTCTCTGGATTGAAATATAGTTCCTCTCTCTTCATTTTGAAACCACAGAGGGCAGGTTACCAGTCAGTCCACCACAGTGGCCCTTGGTTGTTGTTTCGGTTAACTCAGTGAAAAGCTATGTGGATAATATACAAAAAGCAGTTGTATATCTATGTATCAGCAACAAACAAATAAAAATGAAATTTAAAAAATACCATTTACTGACAAATAGAAATGGCAAGCAATAGGATATATTGGAGAATATGAGTAAGCCATTTGACGTAAACCTAATTCGGCCTAACTTTGTTTTTTCCAAAAGGGCCTGACTGTGGCTGTTGAGCAAGCATTCCATATCTGCTTTAAACATTTGCTATGGCAAGAACAAATGCCCTTAAGATAAAGGTGCAACTTCCCCCAACATTGGCATTTCCTTAAGGATAAGCATCTCTCCCTAGGCTAGGAACTGACTGCTGTGCTCACCTGTGACCACCCAGCTCACCTGTGACCACCCAGCTTGAGACAGCAGAACTGCCACCCTACTGTGTCCACTGAGACAGCAGACCTACTACCTGCTGTTTCCATCAATCACTGTGCCAACAGAGCAGTCTCACAACTATTGTAAAAGGGACATTTCAATCATATGTGAAACATCCTCTTTGAGGATATATAACCACTCTGTGTACCCCACTTCTTTGGTGCCCTTTCTTTCTTCCTTCGGGAAGAAAGGCCCCAGGCCATGGTCCTCACATATTGGCTCAGAATCAACTTACCCAAATTTTCTTTTATCGATTGGTTATGGATTATTTTCGTCGACATACAATAGCAACAGAAACTGTGAAATACCCCAAGGATAAATCTAGCAAAAGTTTTATGAGACCTCTACAATGGAAATTAAACTCTATTGATTGAAATTAAAGAAGATGTGAATAAAATGGAGAGACACGCCATGGCAAACAGGACTCAGCACTGTCCAGTGGCTGGTTCTCCCCGGGAGGGTCAAGTGGATTCCATGCAGCCTCAAGCAGGTCTGAGCGGACGTGTAGGTGCGCATTCGTGTTTGCAAACTGATAGGCTAGTCCTAAAATTTACAGTTTAAGTGACAAACAATAACAAGGCAGTCTTGAAGAAAAGGTGGAGAAATTACCCTCCCACATGTCAAGATCTATTATAAAGTCATAAAGTCATAGTGTGGTATTTGTGTAGCAACAAACAGATAGCAGATGGACGAACAAATAGAGACACATTACAATGCAGACGACGCTGGGTGCACTGGAGGGGGGACGGTCACTCGATAAGCAGTGCAAGGTTAATCTGGTACCCTTACTGAAAACAACGAACTTTTGGCCTCTACTTCACACCATTCATAAAAATCAATTCCAGATGGGTTGTAGATCCAAATATGAATAAAGCTTCTAGAAAAAAATATAGAACATCTTTATGATCTTGGAGTGGGCAAAATTTCATTTAAAAGTTCACAAGACAACACTAACCAGAAATAATAATTTGGAAAATAATATCATCAAGAATTTCCGACACCAAAAGACATCACTAAGAAAATGAAAAGACAATGTATAGTGGCTGGCCCGGTGGTGTAGTGGTTAAGTTCATGCTCTCTGTTTCAGCAGCCCAGGTTCGCAGGTTTGGCAGACCTGCACCACTCATCAAGCCATGCTGTGGCAGCATCCCACATGCAAACTAGAGGAAGACTGGCACAGATGTTAGCTCAGGGTGAATCTTCCTCAAGCAAACAAAAGAGGAAGATTAGCAACAGGACCAATCTTCCACAGCAAAAAAAAAAAAAAAAAAGACAATATATAGAAGAGAAGATATTTGCAACAAATATAACAAACTTGTACCCAGGATATCTAAAGAATTCCTTCTAACTAATAAGACAGACAACCCAGTAGAAAAATGGGCTAAGACTGGAACAAAAAGAGGATATATTAATAATTAACATAAAAAGTTAGCCTCATTAGTTATCAAGTAAATGCAAATTGAAATCACAATTCAGTGCCAAGACACTTACAAGAATACGTAAAATTAAAAGAAAAAAATATATCTAATGTTGGCAAGGATGCGGAGCAACACTGCAGGGCAGCCCTAGGTGGGACAGCCATAACAACGGGAAAGTGCTTGGTGGCATCTCCACAAGCTGGATATAGCCATACCCTACGTCTCAGCTCTCGTTTTCTACCACAGAAATTTGTAGAGTGTTCTCCAAAAGAAATGAATAATAGCGCTATTGGTAATAGCCCCAAATTGGGACCTGCCCAGATGCCCATTAACAGTAGGATTTATACATTGTGGATTATTCATACAACAGAATACCACACAGCAGGAGAATGAACAATTTACAACGTTACATGAACTTATCAGTGAATCTCACAAACATAATGTTGACTGAAATAAGCCGGACACAAAAGAGGGCATGCTGTATGTTTCTATTTATGTGAATTTCCAACAGGCGAATCTAGTGTACCTGGACGGTGACAGCAGTCAGGGTACAGTTGCCTCAGGGCATGGGAAACGGCCCGAGGGTCAGGATTCTGCGGGGAGTGGTAACGTGTCGATACTTGGTCTAACTACTGGTTACACAGGTGTGTCACCTGATGAAAAGTCTTCAAGTCAAAATTTATTTTTGTACTTTTGTGATTGTGTATTACACTTTAATAACACAAAAATTAAATTAAAAATTTTCAAAAGCTAAATGTTGAAAAATTAAAGCTAAATCACCTGACCTTAAATTCAACAGGTAGAACTCTCATTCAAGCAGTCACTAAGAGAAATTCTTCCAGGTCATCTTTCTCTCAAAATAGAGCAACAGCACACATTTTTGAGGAACATTCTCTGAAACTGGCACAAACTGTTCCACCATCCAGAAGTTTACGTAGCAAATGGACTTTTAAGCAAGCATCCTCTTTTCTTCAAGACGCGATACTATTTCACAGAGCGCCACTCCCCTCTAAAGCTCCCAGTTCCAATTCAATCCCATTTTCTGACACGTCCCCAAATCCCTGGCAGCTCAGGAAGACATGGCGGAGGCCGGAAGGCTGCAGCTGTGGCCCCGCTCCTGCCTCTCTTCAGCCACGTGTGTTGCGGGAAGCGGGTCCAGGCTCGAAGAGCTGAAGTGACCTCCCCGGGGTCGTGCGGGCGTCAGGAGCCGCGCCAGGACTGAGGGCGCCACTGCTGCACTGCTGGCTGGACTCGGGGGGCCTCGGAGCATTCCCACAGCCAGGTAAGCCAGGACTGCGCTAGAAAACGCAAGCCCCCCGCCACTCAGACGCAAGAACATGAATACACTGTACATTCAGCATTCTTAGTTTTCATTTTTAGAATAGTTATTGGGATTGAATTGTTGTCTTTTCTTTGAACAAAAGAATGTTCTGTGCTTGTTAAAACTGTCTTTTAGGGGGCTGGTCCCGTGGCCGAGTGGTTAAGTTCACGCGCTCCGCTGCAGGCGGCCCAGTGTTTCGTTAGTTCGAATCCTGGGCGCGGACATGGCACTGCTCATCAGACCACGCTGAGGCAGCGTCCCACATGCCACAACTAGAAGAACCCACAACGAAAAATACACAACTATGTACCGGGGGGCTTTGGGGAGAAAAAGGAAAAAATAAAATCTTTAAAAAAAAAAAAAAAACAAAAAAAAACTGTCTTTTAAAGTTTTCTTTTTATTAAGAAAAGAAGAAGGCTTCAACTTCAAACACCAGCTTGAGGAAACTTTTGTATTTAGCCAACATTCAAGAGCCTGGACTGCGTCACACAGCCGGTCACGTGTACTGACAAGCTGCCTTGCGTGCTTCTTGTCTGAGGACAGTGCAGCCCGTGAGGGTGCCGGAAGACGTGTGCAGGCATTTCTGGTTGTGACAATAAGTGGGCAATGCCACCCCATGAGACCTGGGACATCCCACACAACAAAAAATAATTTTGGCCCAAATAATAGCAGTCCTCCAAGATACACTTACACATTCTTAAATACAGGTTACTCTTAGGAAGATCTGAACGGTCCACACTTCAGAGTATTCAGTTTCACACCCCTCTGGGGGTCCTGCCTGGAAGCCCCGAGTTCTGAAAGATCCACACGTGCTGATCTGGATGATCTTAAAAACAATCATAATTAGAGAATAAAAATTGCCTCCAGACTGACTTCAAAGGTATCCTGTGATCTTAGAGTGACTGCCAAATGTTCTGTAGTGTAGAGTTCATCCAAAGCATTGTCACCAAAAGCCAAGGATGGCCTTACAGTGCTTCCTTTCTGGCTCAGAGAGGAAAGGACATCCCGTGCTACCCTCCCAGCCTCGGAGGGTGAGCCCGTTATTTCTGCAGTTGGGTGACACTCATTACCTGAGAATCCACAGCTTTTAGGACTTGGCTGTCTAGCTCAGTCGCTGGAGAACTGTGAATTTCTGGATGTGCTAAGAAGCTTTCAACACCTAGGCTTCCACATTCCTAAAAAAAACACGTCCTTAAAACAGTCTTTGAATTTTAAAACAGCTCACTCGGATTTGGTGGTGTCGCCAGCCCCTCTGGGAGGGTGGAGGCAGCCATGTCCCCGCCGCCCTCCCGCGGGGTCACTGCAGAGCGCCCACCGTCCTCCGCAGACACCGCCCGACTCCAGAACAGGCCGGCACCCTGGACAACAGGGGACAGTGGGCAGGTGTCCCACCCCCAGAGCGTCTGGTTTTGTGGAGCCTGCGCCTGCTGCCCTGACTGCGAAGCTGTCTGAGTTCTTGATGGTCCCCTCCCGCTCACTCGCCGGGTCGGACTGGATTTCACTGACCCCCTTATTTCACAAGCATCCCCTCAGTCCGTGCTGGGCCAGCCACACGGCTCCCATTCTGGCCCTGGTCAGCATTGTGGTCGCCGCCAGGAGTCTCGAAGGATTCCCTGAGCTCCAGAAGCCACATCCGGGCCGGAAGCAAACACTTGGCGTCCTTACTGTGTGCGAGGCGCTCTTCTAAACATTTGATTATATTAACTGATTTAATCCTCACAAATAATAGGCACAAATATTGTCTTTCAGATAAAGAATCTGAGGTGTGAGAAATTGAGAAAACTACCCAAAGTTGTGCTGACGAGCCTTAGAGCTGGGATTCCAGCTCCGGCAGTGTGGACCAGAGATGTGCTCCTAAGCATTAAGCAATACGCACAAGTTTCCTCTCAGTGAGGGACTGTGTCTCAGTTTTTCCAGAGGAGGAAGCTGAAGTGGGGAAGTTAAGAAAGTGTAGTGGTCACGGAGGTCCACACACAGCTCAGTCTCCTCTCCTCCCGGCCGTGAGAAGTCGGGCTTCTCCACATCTTCTGAGGGGAGGGGTGTCTTGCTTTAGTCAATGAAATGTGACCACAAGTGCCAGGGAACCACTCAGAGCCCATGTCCCATTCACCTGCTTCTGCCCACTGCGTTGGTGCGGCACTTGTCACAGTGGAGCCTTTGCTGCTCTGGCCCCTGGAGTGACCGTGTGGAACAGCATCCCTCTGCTGGACCAGCCTTGGACTTACTTACAGACAAAGGAAACGTTTGCTCTGGTAAACTGAGATTTGGGTTGAGGAGGGAGAAGGAGAGAGTTTGTAGCCATAACATACTCCAGCCTCAACTTAACAACTCGCCCTAACTCCTTTAGCTTGCTGGTGCCAGACGTGTCTCACATCCCAGCCTCTAACCCCACAAGTCGTGTTTTTCATTTAGTCTCTCTCTCTTGGTGTTACATGACCTGCAGAAACCTAATCTTAGTTCTTTTGCTTGCCTTTAATTTTACGGTTATAATCAAAGTGCTTAAGAAGTGCAATCTGACGTCTGTGGTTAGTCCAAAATGCATAGAATGTAGAAGAAAGTTTCTATCCTTCTCTGTCCATGTGTTTGGTCTGAAGCTGAATGTCACGAGTTCCTGTCACTGGAGATATTCAAGCAGGAGTTTTGGCAGCCGCTGGGTGTGTGTTACAGCAGTGGTCTAACCAGCAGAAACCTGAGAGCCACTTCAGTCCTGAGAGTTTGTTAAATGTGCATCAGCAATTCCCAGGCGTACCACTTACCAGCTTCTTGGGTATCACTTAACTTCTCTGGGCCTCAGTTTCCTCCTATTCAAAGAACAGCTTTATAACAACTTATAAAGCTGTTAGAGAGATTAAATGAGGTTGAAGAACAATAGCGGTATCCTGATTCCAACTCTCCCCATCACATTCCCAAAATAACCACCAGAGCAACAAGGGGAGTGGATAGAACTGCACAGGACCCATGACTTAAGCATTGTTAGGAGACAGAAAACACTGCAACCTTCAAGTCTCTTATGAGGAAAGAAAGAAAAAATTCTAACAAAGCTTCCAATACCTGCAAACCACCCCAGCAAAGCTGTGAGTATGGGGCGTCGGGGCCGGGAAGCCAATCGAGGAAGTGAAACACAAAAATGTCCCACACAGGTGAGGATTTGATAGTTCAAGCCCTGGCTACAGGGAAGGAGCTTAAAAGTGTGCAGGGCCTGACGGGGCAGCCTCAGAGAGGCACTGCTCCTGGGAGAACATTAGAGAGAGAGAGAAGTTTCCACTCCTTGGACATGAGGTGATGGAAGGAAAGAAAGAAAGCAAAGGAGAAAATTAAAGATCTTGCTGAATAGGATTGGTTGATTGTATCAATGTCAATATTATGATTGTGACAATGGCACCATAGGTTTGCAAGGTGCTACCATTGAGAGAAACTGCAGAAAGAGTATTATTTCTTACAACTTCATGTGAACTTTCAATTATCTCAAAATAAAATGTTTTGTTTAAAAAGCTGATTTCAGGAAAAAAATCCCACTTACTGTTGCATCAAAAAGAATAAAATATCTAAGAATAAAAGTTTAATCAATGAGGTGAAAGACCTATACACTGAAAACTGTAAGACATTGATGGAAGACATTAAAGAAGAAGCAAATAAATGGAAAGATATTCCTTGCTTACGGATTGGAAGAATTAATATTGTTAAAATGTTCATACTACCCAAAGCAATCTATAGATTCAATGCAATCCCTACCAAAATTTCAATGGCATTCTTCACAGAGCTAGAACGAATAATCCTAAAATGTGTATGAAACCGCAAAAGCCTCTGAATAGCTAAAGCAATCTTGAGAAAGAAGATCAAAGCTGGAGGCACCACAGTCCCTGACTGCAAACTGTGTAATCAAAACAGTTATGGTACTGGAACAAAAACAGACACACAGATCAATGGAACAGGATAGAGCCCATAAATAAACTCACATGTACATGGTGAATTATGTTTATGACAGAGGAGCCAGGAATATACAATAGGAAAAGGAGAGCCTCTTCAATAAATGGTGTTGGGAAACTTGACAGCCACATGCAAAAGAATGAACCTGGACCATTATCTTACACTACAAAAAAAAAACTAACTCAAAATGGATTAAAGACTTAAATATAAGATCTGAAACCATAAACCTTCTAGGGAAAAACATAAGGAGTAAGGTCTCTGACGTCAGTCTTGGTGATGACTTTTTGGATTTGACACTAAAAGCAAAGGTAACAAAAACAAAAATGAGCAAGTGGAACTACACCAAACTACAAAGCTTCTGCACAGCAAAGGAAACCATCAAGAAAACAAAAAGGCTACCTAAAAATTGGGAGAAGATATTTGCAAATTATACATCTGATAAGGGGTTAATATCCAAAATATGTAAAGAACTCATACAACTCAACAACAAAAACCAAACAACCTGATACAAAACGGTCAGAGGATCTAAAAAGACATTTTTCCAAAGAAGATATATAGATGGCCAACAGGCACACGGAAAGATGTTCAACATCACTAATTATTAGGGAAATGCAAATCAAAACCACCATGAGATATCACCTCACACCCATCAGAATGGCTATTATCAAAAAGACAAGAAATAACAGTGTTGGAGAGGATGTGGAGAAAGGGGAACCCTTGTTACTGGTGGAAATGTAAACTGGTGCAGCCACTATGGAAAACAGTATAGATGTTCCTCAAAAAATTAAAAATAGAACTATCCTATGATCCAGCTACTCCACTTCTGGGTATTTATCCAAAGGAAACAAAAACACTAATTCAAAAAGATACATGCACCCCTGTGTTCACTGCAGCATTATTTATATTAGCCAAGACGTGGAAACAACCTAAGTGTGCAATGACAGAAGAATGAATAAAGAAGATGTGGGGGGGGGGGGGTGTATACACACACAATGAAGTACTACTCGGCCATAAAAAAATAAAGTCTTGCCAAAAAATAAAATCTTACCATTTGTAACAACATGAGTGGATCTTGAGGGTATTATGCTAAGCAAAATAAGTCAGATGGAAAAAGACAAATACTGTATGATTTCACTCGTATGTGGAAGATAAACAAACATATTGGTGGTTACCAGAGAGGGGGAGGGTGGGAGGAGGATGAGAGGAGTTAAGGGGCACAGATGTACAGTGATGGTGGAAACTAGACTTTTGTTGGTGAACATGGTGTGGTGTATACAGAAGTCAAAATACAATGATGTACACCTGAAATTTATATAATTTTATAAACCATTGTGACCTCAATTAAAAAATTTAAAAAGTAAAAAACATGGGCTGAGGATCTGAATAGACATTTTTCCAAAGAAGACATACAAATGGCCAACAGGCCCAAGAAAAGGTGCTCAACATCATTAATCATCCCAACTCAAATGCAAATCAAAACCACACTGAGATATCACCTCACACCAGGTAGAATGGCTATTATCAGAAAGACAAGAAATAGCAAGTGTTGGTGAGGATGTGGAGAAAAGGGAAGCCTTATGCACAGTTGCTGGGAATGTAAATTGGTGCAGCCACAATGGAAAACAGTATGGAGGTTCCTCAAAAAATTAAAGATACAACTGCCATGTGATCCACCCATCCCACTTCTGGGAATGTATCCAAAGGAAATGAAGACAGGATCTTGAAGGGATATCTCCACTCCCATGTTTATTGCAGCATCATTCACAACAGCCAAGATATGGAGACAACCTAAGTGTCACTGACAGATGAATGGATAAAGAGATGTGGTGTATATGTATATACAATGGAATATTATTCAGGCATAGAAAAGAAGGAAATCTTACCATTTACAACAACGTGGATGGACTGTGAGGGCAATATGCTAAGTGAAATAACTCAGAGAAAGATAAATATTGCATGATCTCACGTATATGTGGAACCTAGAAAAGTAATGAGCTCATAGATAACCGCAAACAGATTGGTGATTGCCAGAGGTGGGGGCTGGGGGCTGGGCGAAATGGGCAAAGGAGGTCAAAAGGTAGAAACTTCCAGTTGTAAAATAAATGTCATGGGGATGTAACGTACAGCATGGTTACTCAAGTTAATAATATTGTATTTTACATTTGAAAGTTGCTAAGACAGTAGATCTTAAAAGTTCTCATCACAAGAAAAAGGAATTTTGTAACTATTCCTGATGATGGATGTTAACTAGACTTATTGTGGTGATAATTTTGCCATATATACAGATATCACATCATAAAACTAATAGAATGTTTTATGTCAATTATATCTCAATTTAAAAAATTAAAAAACTGATTCCATTTTCATAAAGGTAAAAAATAGGCAAAATGAAACTCTATGTTTAGAAATTTATATTTAAGAAGTAAAACTAAAGAAAAGAAAGAACGTGATTGCCGAAAAAGTCAGTTTAGTGGTTTCCTCTGCAAGGAGAGGAGGAGGCGGTCAGTGGGAAAAAGCAAGGTGGGGGTGTTTCTTGACCCTCAAGATTGTTACCCTCCTGTTTGCTTTAAAATAATTCATTAAGTTCCCCATTTGTGCTTTTTAAAAATTGTACAAGAACAGGTGCTGGCATGCGGGCCACAGTTTGTCAAGCACTGTTCTAGAACACAAAGAAAACTTCAGTAGCTTCCATAAAGTACAGAAAGAAGAAACCAGTTTGACCACAATGCTATAGAACTGGAAATTAAAAATAAAACCAAAAATAAGGACTCTTCACCTGGAAATTAAAGGTCTTGTATCAAACCACTCTTGGGTGAAAGGAGAATAAAACAATATTACTGAATTTCTGAAAAATAATGAATACATATCAGAAATTATGGAATATAGTTACAGCAATGATTAGAGAATAATTTGTAATCCTATATACCTGTATCAATAAAAGTGAAAGAATAAAAATAAATGAATTAAATTGCCAACTCAAAACACTAAGCAAAAAACAGATAAGAAAATCAAGTGGAAGTACAAGGAAAGATTTATTATAGACAAAAGCAGCAATTGATGAAGTGGAGAACAGAAAAGCAGTAGGTCGAATTAAACAAAATCCTGGTTCCTCGGAAAAATAATCAAAACTACACAAACTACCAGCTCATTTAATCAGGAAATGAGGGAGAAATCACAAATATACAAAATAAGAAATTTAAGTTTGGAATAATTATGATACAAAGGAAATTTTTTAAAAAGGCATTATCTACTTTTGCGTACCTTTATGCAACTATATTTGAAAATCTAGAGGAACTGGATAGTTTCTTAGGCAAATACAGGGTACCCAAACTGACCCCAGTAGAGAGAAAACTTAGACGGATTTTTATAAAAATATAAGAGGATTTCTAGCTACCGCCCCCCACCCCCAACCCCTAACAGCACCTGGCCCAGATGAGCGCACAGGAGAATACACCAAACCTTTAGAGACCAAACAATTCGATGCTACATAAATTGTCTCAGACTATAAGAAATCAAGAATAACTTTCAACTTTTTTTATGAAGCAAGTATAACATCGGTATCTAAACCTGATAAACACAGCACAAAAAATTGTAGACCAATATCATTTGTGGAGATTGATAGCTAGCCAAGTAATGGAGGCAGATCTTAGAAGGTGAGAACAACCACCAGCCTGCAGCCAACAAGAAAATGAGGACCTCAGTCCTACAACCACACACAACTAAATTCCACCAACAGAATGGGTGATCTTGGAAGCCAATGCATCCCCAGGGCCTCCAAAAAGCCGTGCAGCCTTGGTGACACCTTGATTTCAGCCTTGTGAGACCAGAGCAGAGACCCAGCCAAGCCAACCGGACATCTGACGTGCAGAAACACTCAAGTATTACATAGCCCAACGTGAAGAAAAGGACAAAGTCTGCTGAGGAAGTGGAAAGGAAATTAATAAACTTAGTTCATTCTGGACCAAAAAAATTTATTAAATTACACTAGCATTCATCTATTTTTAAAACATATGTGAGAATAGTCAAAATGATTTTTAATGATGTATATTGAGGGAGACTTGCCTTATCCAGATATTGAAAAATTTTCCAAGCCACAATAATTAAAATAAAATAGTATTGTCTCAAGAGTAGACAAACATATTAATGAAATAGAAAAGAGAGCCTGCATACAAAATTATGTACATGATAAATGTCATTATAAATCAATAGATAAAGAATAAATTATTCAATAAATAGTACTAGGCAATCAGTTAACAGGAAAAAAATTCACCTCCAACTGTGTAACAAAATAAATTATAGCTGTATTAAAGAGTTAAATATTTTTAAAAAGCCAAATAGGTGAATATATATATATGATCTGAACATGGGAGAAAACGTTCCAAGCACTAAGGCAATTTTCAAAAGTCCACAAGATAAAGGGCCAATATAAATAAAGATAATTAAAACCCTAAGTATCAAAATATGACAAAGTATGAAAAAAATAATAATTTGGGGAAATACCTGCAAAACATGACAGTGAAAGTATTAGTAGTCATAATACAAAAGGCACTCGAATAATTAAGACAGAGACTTTAATAGACAAATGGGAAAATACATCAAAGGACAATTCACAAAAGACATTAAAATGACTGGTAAAATGCTTAAAAGTTTCAACAGCGAGAATAATCATGAAGACTTCTAAGATGAAAATTCTCTGCCATTGACAGCAATCTCCTCTGATTGATAAGTTAAGCCTTCATGAGATGGTCCATTGGCTTATCGTAGCCACATAAAATTGAGTAAGTTGGTGTTATACATCTTTTGAGCTGCTTTTTTTCAAAGGTTTGTACTATGTCAATGAAGTATAAAATTCTATTAATCAACTACAATATGGTTGACCCTGAGATTACAAAACTTCCAGAATTAATGGAAAGAATGGCTCTGTTTTTTTAGGAAATCCTATGGGGAATATCATTTTTAAAATGTTAAATTATGCCAGAAAGAAAAGAAAGCATACGATGATGATAAACATAAGCTGTATGAGATCTAGATTTTTAAAAGTCACAGGGGACCTTCATGGACCACTGGTCAGCAGATATGATGTTTTGAATCACAGACTTGAAGCAGGTGAAATTAACCTCAGTTTTGCTCATTGTAATCCATGCTACATGAGTTGCCATGATGGATCAGGGCTGGTTCATCTGCTCTGGCCTTCTGTGGGGGCACTTCGGTGTAGAGCAACCCCAAGACAGAAGCAGCGGACTACAATTGTCTTGAGTTCATTTTAGGGCCACAAATACATCCAATTGAAGGTTCTATTAAACCAAAGAGTGATGAGATACAAGGTTGTTTTCAACTGCAAATTCCATGTCTATGAAGCAGAAACTACCAGAACATGGTGGTGGCATGGTTTTCCTTCCCCCTTGGTGGGATGGGGTTTTGGTGAGAAATGAAGAGCAAGAAGAATGAGGAAATATTAGTAATAAGATAACAAAATAAATTAACTTTTTTCAAAGCTGTATTAAACTGAAATAATTTTCTTCTATACTCAACTCATATAGAGATTAAATAAATTGGGGGCCAGCCCGATGGCCGAGTGGTTAAGTTCGCATGCTCCACTTGGGCAGCCTGGGGTTCGCCAGTTCGGATCCTGGGCACAGACCTAGCACCGCTCATGAAGCCATGCTGTGGCAGGGGCTCACACAGAAGAACTGGAAGGACTTACAACTAGGATGCACAATTATGCACTGGGGCTTTGGGGAGAAAAAAAGAGGAAAACTGGCAACGGATGTTAGCTCAGGGCCAATCTTCCTTACCAAAAAAAAAAGGTTAAGTATTTTTCACAGTCAGGAATAAAATGGCTATCACTCCCCTGTTTACAAAAGCAGTTTCCATAATCCAAATTTAGTATGATTTATTAATGATAGAGTGAAAGCCACCTCTGTATGGATGAAATTTTTAGGTTTACTAAAAACTAAAAATAGGAAACACAAGAATAGCTAGGAAATTACTGAATATGAAGACCTGTTGGGGGGAAGGGGCACAGGAGGAACCAAACGGTACAGCGCCGGCACGAGAATAAGCATCAGATCCATGAATAGCATAAAAGCTCCATAAACAGACCCAACTACATATCAAAGTCTAGTTTATGATGAAAGTGGTGCCTCAAATCACAGTAGCAAAGATGCTCTGTTTAATAGACAGTGTAGGGCCAACAGGATAGCCATGTGGAAAAAGACAAAAGCAGATCCATTCCTTCCATCACACCTACGAAAAAACTCCAAAACTCTATTAAAAAGTAAATCTATACAAGTATCAGAAGAAAACATGAGTGAATGCCTCTAAAACCATGTGACTAAAACCCTAGATGCAACAAAAGGTTGATAAATTTGACTAAGTACTAATAAAAAAACTTTTGCCTGGCAAAAAAAAACACATTAAAGTCGAAGACAACTGACAAACTGTGAGAAAATATTCACAGCATATGTCACAGATAAAGGGTTGAATCCCTAATTTATTGAGAATTTTTTTAATTGAGGAAAAGAGGCCTATAGAAAAATGGGCAGAGACTTGAACAAACAACTCAAAAAGAGATATAAAAATAGCCCTCAATCATATGAGAAGATGTGCAATTCCATTCATATAAAAAAAGAAATGCAAATTAAAACTACAATGAAATTCCATTTTTTGCCCATCAAATTGGCAAAATTCAAAAGCTTGACAATCAGTCTGGTGAAGCGGTGATGGGGAAACAGGCACTGCCCTCCACTGTGGGTGGATGTGAAAAGTGGTCCAGCCTCGATGGAGAATTAGAGAATACCTAACCAACTACATCTAACCCATATAACCAACACCTAACCGATTATAACCAAACCTCAACACAGAAGTCATTCTATAGTTTATCCAGAACATGCATCTCCAACAATATGGAAACATGTTTGCAGAGTTCTTCAGGGTATTATTTGTTATTGTCAAGCATAGGAGACTGACTGATAAACTGTGCTCAGACGCGCAATGGTCCGCATGCAGATGTGAGGCAGAATCAGGAGGAGCTCCGTGTGCTGGTAGGACCGATTCCTCACAGGTATCATTAACGAAAAAAGCAAACGGCAAAACAAGCACATAGTATGCTACCTTTTGTGTGCAAAATAAGGGGAACATTTTTTTAAATACATATAATGGTTTGTCATTACAAACAGGAACACAGGGAGCACAACCCAGAAAACAGTGAACGTTGCCTACAAGGGGGTGGGGAGATTGGACAGAAGGAACAGGAAGCAGTGACACATCTCTGATTGTACCTTCCGGGTAGTTTGACTTTTAAAAGCATCTTAATATTCTACATATTCCAAAAATAAAATTAAATCAATAAGAATAAGAAGGAGGTACTAAAACCAAAAGTGAACTGGAGCCCACGCAGACCTACCTGCATTTCTGATGTACACCACAGCCACCCTCCAGCGAGGGAGGGAGGGAGGGGGGAGCAGTTCATCTACGTAATTTATAAACACAGCGTGTGACTGTGTCCCCCCGGCGGAGGGGGAGGGGACTGCAAACAAACCCCAGACTCTTCTTAGGAGGTTGTTCCTGCAACGGCACGTGCGCGGCCGCTCTGAAACTCCAGATGTGCTGAGGGTTTGAACAGCTGAGTGAACAGAATGTGCTGGTGTTGTTAGAGTTGGAAGCCAGAGTTTTCACTGTGGAAGGACACACAAATATGAAATGCTGGAAGGTATTTTGGGGAGTGGCCTGGAACTGGAGGTATGGCTGTGAACCCAAGATTTCTAGAACGTATATATTTGTGTATGACTGTTTCTGTGCACACATACATGCATGTGTGTGCATACGCATGTGTATATTGTATGCAGGCGTATGCATATGTGTATATATATGCATAGATTCCCTAGCTGTCTTTATTGAAAGGGCCACAAAGCAAAGACCAGAGTAGCAACGAGGACACCTAGCACCCAGGCCTTGATCCCCACTCGAAGGAACCAAGGCTTGTAGGAGAAATGGCTGATCCTAGGCCTGGGACAGCTTAGTCCCTCTGCAGATGGGCTGCTTGTGACATCTGATGCTTGTTCCCCTCTTCTCTTCAAGCCTGTGAAGCCAGCCACACTTTGTTCCACCCCCTACTGACATGACTCTCAGTCAATCTTCCCAGGCTGCCATGAAGCTCATGATGATCCTCAGCACCTTACACAACTTCCGCCAATGCCAAACTGTCGCTTATTTTTAACCTGCGTTCCTGCAAACGTTTCTTTAAAAGCCATATAAAGCTTGGATTTTAATTTGCATCATAGTAAGTTTCCCTTATTTCCAATTGATTCCACATTTCTACTCCCATACATTTTGCCTGACATTATGTGTCTAAAAGTTTCACCAGAACACAAAGGTCAGAAAGATTGGCCACAGCGAATTAAACAGCATATGTTGCAGAAGGCATTCAGTATGACATGGTAAAAAAAACAAAAGAAGAAAAAAATCACTGGCTGGCAGGCTTTGCAGTGTGTCTGTGCTAAAGCTTGCTGCCCGAGAATGTACCCAACAGGGTCACAGGCTGCCGGTACCAGTGTCCTCAGAGGGTGGGGGCAAATCCACGGGACAAGTCACATCATCATAAATTGGCTCTTTATCATTTTTCAGGTATCCACCTAGAATTATTATTGCCAGTCGCACTCGGCTGGTGACCACAGCTTATGTCAGCAGCCATGACGCCGTGTCCCAGCTGCGGGACAGCCCACCTGAGGGACAGCAGAGGAGGCAGAAGAGACCCTCACTCCCAGAGCTGCCGCTGCCGGAAACAGGCCTTCCCGCACCTGGACGTGGTCTGGGCTCCATCCACAGGAGCAGTCTTCTGGGAAGCAGGGCCAGCCCAGTCACCAACCGGACAGGCCAGGCTGGTGAGGGCGAAAAAGTCATCTGAAAGCCGTCCTTCCCAGGGCTTCAGAAAAGGCGAGACTGCCCACCGACGGCCCAAGAAAGACCTGTGTGTCCTGCAGCCTCGAGCTCTGCTTTGCAGGCCTGAGCTCACCACTGTCTGGCAGGCGTCTCTTGCTTCTGAGGCGCCCCTAAAGCACTTTCGCTCTCTGTAGGCGCTTTGACGGCGGGTTCTGCGGGTGGATTCTGGCCCACAGGAGAGGCTCAGATGACCCAGTTAGAATATGAGGCTCATCCAGTGTTAATCTTAGTCGTGTGCACAGTATCACCCCCAGTTTTAATGTTTGCTCAATACGCTTTTCTCGGGATGAAAAGAGAAGGGAGACTCACACATCCTGGAGGGAACATAGGTTTTCTTCTTTTGTCTATCCCTGAACGGCCCAGGACAGTGCTTTCAAGTGGCTTATGGAAAGGATTGAGAGTCGAGGGTAAAGAAGACAGAGAGAAGCTGCTTCCGTTGTCAGCCTCTGAAGTCCATGAACAGAGAAAGTTCAGCTGAGGTCTACAAAAATATTAGCAATGCCAAAAGGCCGGCAGCCAGGATGTGTCTTTGTGCAGGAACTGAATGGCTACCCCAGCTGGAAAAGTTTAAAAACCCTGGCAGGGATGGAACAGTCCTATAAAAAAGACAGTGAGAAAGAAGTGTTTCTGAAATAATTAGATTTATGAACCTGTAAAAGAATGTTCTCCACAGACTCTAAGCCTCTAAGCACGGGCGTGACGGAAATGCAAGGATTTGGAGATATTTATCTAATTTTTAAAGATGCTATTAGTAACAGTGGTTGAAATGAATCTGATGAAACATGAAATTTTTTAGTACAAGGAAGTAATATGCATAATTATTAGTCAAAATTTGTTTGCAACAGGCAACTACTTAAAATTCTAAGATGATTCCAAGTTATTCAAAATGTTAATCACATGACATCTTATCAAGATGGAGATTTTAACTCAGTAGTAACTTTAATTAATTACATTAATAAAATCATGGTTGGCCTTTCTTAATTATTTTATGCTTCTGAATATTTAAATTATAAATATATCTGATTCATCTTTTTAAAAAAGATATTAGTCAACACAGTAAAAAATTTAGGCTGTATAAAATGAATTGAAACCAATGCCAAAAGTTGAAGGTGCTCTTTATAAAGTGAAATGTGCATTTTTAAGACAAAATATAAGTGACAAAAATACGATTAATGCAAATATTTGGGATTTTACTTACTAATCAAATTATAAAACACGTAAATGTATCAAAAATGCTTGGTCAATAATAATTTCCTTTTTTACAAGTAGAATCCGTAAGGACAACTTTTCTGTTAAATCAAGTATCTTAATAGACATTTGGCTGTAATGACAGAAAAGAAACGGTAGAGGGCACTTTAGTTCTTTAACAAAATAAAACCATTCCTAAAACCGTCTATAAATCAGTAAAGCAGACAACGGGGAGACCTGAGCTATCTGGTCAAGGTTAGACAATAATGTGACGCGAGTTTCCCTGCTCCCCACAGCCTAACGGGGACGTCTCAGGCAAACGGAGTCATTCCGTAAATCAACTGGCAACGTGAAAAACAAGTGTTCTCAGACCTGCAGATCTGTGGACCCATCATTTCAAGAGTATTTCATTTAAAAAGTACCACATCTATTTGGAAATTGCCTGATCTATTGATCGGTAAACTCTCACTGTCTAGAAGTTTTAAGAGGGAGAGTGAGTGCTTTAAACAGGTCGACGATGCAGTGGGGCGTACCTCTCGTGTCTTGGTCCAATTCCCACTAGGAGCCTATGACCTCAGACTTGTTACTTAATCACAATTTCCTCCCAAATCGTCTTTGTAATCATCGTCGTCATCACCTCAAGGAAGATGCCTGCTTTCAAGCAGCTTCCACTCTGTTCTAGTTGAAATAAGGTCAGTATAAGAAACAGCTCCCAGGAGGGAAAGACAACGCACAGTTAAATGTAAATTGTGTTGTTCAGCATGTACACAATTCCTGGGCTGCTCGTTCTGATTGCCTGGCCTCGGTTTTACGTTTTATACTGAGGTTCTGTACTGGATGATGTGGCTGGATGAAGCTCTGTCATCCATTCCTGTTTTGTATGTTGTTCTATCAAATTTGGTGATCTAGTACCCAAGCTCTCAACAGGTTTACCGCGGTTCTTAACATCTTGGAGTGTAAAGACCCACTTGAAATCTTAGGAAGACGTGGAGCTCCTCTCCCCAAAACGCTCTACATGACAGCTCACTCGAAATGAGCAAGGTTAACCCCAGGAGGTTCAGGACCCTGAGCTCTGCCACAGGCCCCCTGGTGACCCACAGACACGACGCCAGGAGTCTCCGACAGAGGCGCACGCCACACGGCTCCCACGGGTTCCAGAGTCATTTCCGGAAAGTTCACGTGTTGCTGTGGGGTTAAGATGGCGATGAGGCTGGAGAGGGAGGTGTGCCATGCCAAGCAATTTTGGAGTTTTTTCCATAAGCAACAGGAAGTGTACTGAAGTGTTTAAGCACAGAAGTGGAAGATCTGCATTTTAAACAGCAAAACCAGAGAGTAGAATGCAAAATAAACAGAAGAAAGACAGGAAGCAGAGAGATCCTCACTCAGTCTGCCAGCGCCATAATCTGGGTGAGGCACAGGGAGAGCCTGTTTAAAATCTTTCCAAAACTCCAGATGCTCCCTTTTCTAAGACAGGCCTACGCTGATTCCGTGTAATAAGTAATGAGACAGAAGTTTCCAAACACCAAGGGACATTTGGAACTAGACAAAGGATGTTCTGCAGTTCCCTCGTCTTGTCCTCAGGGCGGCAGAGGGCACTAGCATGCCTGCCTGGTGGACAGCTTCAGACGCCTGGGCAGCCTGGGAGCCTCCAGGAGGCCAGGCGTGGGCCTCCCGAACACGCAAACCTGGAGGCCTTCGCTCAGCACCCACGGCTTCAGGGAGAAGCGTCTGTCCTCTCACCGTATCCCTCAGGGCGGACAGGATGGGCCACTCAAGATGTTATTGGAGGCTGGACCGTGAGGAAATACCTCTGCATTCTCTAGGAGCCAAAAACAACAAACAAGCAGAATTTCTGGTGAGGGAGATTTCTCACAGAACTGTGGTGAAAATTTAATGAAAACAAGCTTTGGGGCCAGCCCTGTGGCCAGGTGGTTAAGTTCACATGCTCCACTTCGGCGGCCCAGGGTTTCACTGGTTCGGATCCTGGGCGCCCACACAGCACCGCTCATCAGGTCATGCTGAGGCGGCATCCCACATAGCACAGCAGAGGCACTCACAACTAGAATATACAACTGTACTGGGGGACTTCGGGGAGAAGAAGAAAAAAAAACATTGGCAACAGTTGTTAGCTCAGGTGCCAATCTTTAAAAAAAAAACCCAATCTGTATGTATGTATCACTGGTCTTCCAGGAAATTTGCACATGGATCCTGATATTGTCACATATTGCCACATCCCATTTGTTTGCTACAAGAAAGGGAAGACTATTAATGACATGCTGAGGATCAGCTGCAGAGATGTTCTCATTCTTACAGAAGGGAGTTTGGCCAATGGCCCCCAAGAATAGGGCCAGAAATAAGAATTGGAGAAAAGGGATTAGATTCAAGCATTAGTTTGTTGATTCTACTCAGAACTTGGCATTTAGTAAGATGTGGAAAGTGAAACCAACAGTTCCAGACCTCCTGTTGAACTAAACCCACCCGCCCCACAGGAGGCTCTGACCATCTGGCCCAACCCACCTCCAGCCACATGTCCCCACTGCCCCCTCACAGGCTGTGCTCAGCGACTGAACCGCCACACCCTGACGCTGCTGTTCCCTTGGCCTGGAAGGCCCTCTGATGCCTCTCCATCAGACGAAGTCCTCTCCATCCCCAGGCCCAGTCCCAGAGCCACCCGCTCTGTTAGGCCCTTGTGAATGCTTCTGCCCACTTGCTGCAAAAACCAATGACTTGCCCCTCTCCGGGCCGCCTAGGACTGCCTTCACGTGTGTAATGCTCATCAAAGCATCATCCACACCCATCTTCCCATTGCATTTTGGAAGGAGCCTGGTCTAATTCCTTTTGTTTCCCAAGCCACTAGCATGGTGTGGGCACAAAATAGGAAATAGATCAGTATTTGTTGAAGAAAGACAGGGAGGGAGAGAAAGAAATTCCAGTCAAGAGGCTGTTAGAGTCATCCAGACAGAAGGTCTCATAGGAGCCTAAACATGGAAAGTGGTGCTGGGAACAGAAATTCACGATTATGAAAATAGAAGAGATTAGATTAGACTGGTGATTAAATGCAGGGATTGAGAGAGAAATGGGACTTAACGGGTGATTCCAACCAAGTTTTCTGGCCCAAGAGACTGAGAGAACATAAACAGAGGGTACTGACCCTGTGGGAGGAGGGCAGCAGGTGAAGTCCTGCTTCAGACTTCTCCCTCCACGCACGGGCCGCCCTATGTGAGAGGTTAGCAGGTGGTTGTGTGTTCACAGTGAAGGATCTGATGAGAGGCCACGTGCAGCATCCGGGAAGACTCAGGAGCCAAGAAAGGAGAGCAATTCCGAGAGCGGGACGCCCCAGAGACAGGATGTTGAGGCTAAGCCGGAGGAGGACTATGGGGCCACAGCCATCGCAACCTCAGAAAGAGCAGCCCTACTGGGGCTGGAGGGTCCCTGGAGCCGTTGGGAGAGGGCGGAACCTCGAGTGTGACGGCGCTCGGAAACGTGAGTCGTAACAGGGACCAGGGGCCTCCACACGTTCTGTGGGTGATTTCTGCTCCCGACCCACATTGTTTTTTAATTGAATGTTGAGTTAATCAGCTTTCATTAAAGTTTCCACTGCCTACAGCTACTAAGATAATTTTTGTTTTTTTAATTTAAGAAGTTAAAAATAGAATCTCTGGATAGGCCTGGAGCTGGGATGGGAAAGTAGTGTGGTGACTCATTTACATTCTCTTCTAAAGTGTACCATCAAATTCTAAATATGAATCAACTCACTTTTTTTTTCCAAAAAGATGACCCCAAAAGACCTTAAATAGTCCCTTCCACCAAAAGAAACAAAGGCTTCCATTAAATCCAGCTGGAATTGTGGAATTGTGTGCTCAGCTGATCCAAGGCTGGGCCTGGAACCGGTCGGGGTTTAACGTGAGTGCCCCCTGGAAGCCTGGGTGGGCTCCTGTCCCCCGGTTGCCAGGTGGAATCGTTCAGAGCAGCAGCAGGAGAGCTGAAATGTCTGCCTTCCTCTCACTGAGTGCGTTTTACCCTCGTCCTCGATTTAGCCCAAGAAGACGAGTGGATTTTTGACCATGTTCAGCGAGCCTGGTGCCTCTCTCTACCCGGGGCCATGCCCATCTCAGCAGGTTGATTCCATTGAACTTAGAATTGAAGACCTTTGTGTTGTAATTCGGTTTTAACCAATTATGTTTTAAATATGTTTTCTGAACTGGCTTGGGGAAATTCACTAAGATCTAGTTAAAAAGCAAGCTTTTCAGAGATCAAAGAGATTAACTAAATAATGCATTCGGGTCATGTCACCCTGTCAGCGGCTTCCTGGAAATTCCACTTGAAGAATTTCTACAAAGGACGCGCTTCCTTCCCAAGGTAAGATGCAGGAAGCCGAGATGAAAGAACCTGACAGGGCTAAGAAAACAGAGGGAAGGGACTTCTGCTTCTGCTAAGAACGGCCTGCTAGGCGATTCCTGCTGAAGACCAACCTAAGGAAGCTATTTCACACGTCATGCGGTTGTTTAGATATCTATCCACGTATTTTGTTTAGTGCTGACGTACTGTTAGTGCCTGCCTGCTGGAATGTAAGCCACAGAAAGGCAGGTGGTTTTATTTTGTCCCCTGACGCGCCCCAAGCACCTGGAACAGTCTGGCTCATAGGAGCTGGCCCCCAGCTACTCGTCGACGAGTGAATGAGTGATCTGAACCGCAGCCCTGGGAGCAGCTCACCTTCCTCCTGCGAGGAGCTCTCCTCCGCTTCCCGGCCTGCTCCTGTGCTCACAGGCTCAGAACCTCCCCGCCTCCTCCCACCCGCTGACTGCTGGGCCTCTCCCTCCTGGAGGATGCAGCCCCACCTTCCGCCGCCCCATCCAGGAAGAAGGGAGCCCCCACGGGCCTCGTGTGGAAGTGACAGAAGGCGGCCGAGAGCCCACGTGGTCTTGGTGGCGGAGGGAGAGGAAAAACTGGACATGAGTCCTAGGAACTAATCCCGCTGAGACCACAGACTGAGGCAGACGTGGCTTCGCATGGCTGCTGTAGGACGGCGGCAGTGTGCTGGGCTCTGCACGAATCCAGCCCGCTGGTGTGTGGAGGATGATGCTGTTCAGCCCAGGACAAAAGGCAGAGGTTGTGGTACAAAGCTTGTGTATTCAACCTCTGCGGCTACTGTCCACTCCACCCCGGCGCCTCACTGGACAGTGATTGCGGCTCGGGTACCATAAGTCAGAGATGAGAAGATAAGCCACGAATGTAAGGTGTCGTGCTATCTGTCCCTGTGTGACACTCGGGCGGCAGAGCCATCCTGGCCAGAGCAGCGGTCTCAACAGGCTGGGAAGTCAGAGAAGAAGTGGCACTTTCGCTCCCGAGGAGGCCCTCTCCTCGCCGGGTGGCATAAAGACCCGACATCCTCTCTCAAGAGACCCTTTGCGGGGGGCAGTCTGACCGACAGCCTGAGCTGCTGGGGCTTCACAGCTGCCGCAGGGCTCGTGGCCGGGCCAGGCTCCTTCCGGCTTCTCCCAGGCAAAGAGGGAGCAGGTAGGGTCCCTCCAGGTAGGCCACCCTGCCCCAAGGGACTTCTCTGACCCCCTTGTCTGGGGACTCCTGGCCTGCCCGGAACTTTCTAGAGCAGCACGATCTGAGTCTCTTCCTCTCCAGTCCTTCCTTCCACTTCTGTTCACTCAGCTGTCAGAGCTGCTCTCGGGTCTGAAGCTCCCCTGCCAACTCCTGCTCTCCTCCTCAGCCCCTCGCAGGCGGGTGCCTCCATGAGTCTCACACCTGACCCTGCCTTGGCATAGCTCTTAGAGGGCTTGAACTAAGACACCTCCAACAGCCGGTAGATCCTGCTAACTCACAAAGTCCTTGATTGTCCCTATTAAAGACAGATACTGTGAGTGAAGATGCCATGTTCTAAAAGCCTTATTGGGGATGATGCACCCCCGAGTGCAGGCATCAAATGCCATCTCTGATCATGTAATGGAGCCACTGAAGGAGGTTCTTGACTGGGGGTTCATGGGTGACTTTAGGAGGTCGTGACCCCCTTACATATGTGTATATTATGTTGAGTGCATGAGCAATTCTCCCTGAAGATCTATAGCTTTCATCACATTCATCTACAAAATTGTCAATAGTGGTAACTAATTATAAGTTAACTCATAGTTCAAAAGTCATATTAACATGAAATCTGTATTATGACACATTTTATGCAATAATAATCATGCTTCCATTTTCTACCCCAAACTAAATGAACTTTAGTCATCTTTAGAGCCCTGCTAACCAGGCCTCCAGTCCAAAGATGACCAGTCCTGCATTCTTCATCTGATACTGAACTTGAAAACAAGTCATGCTCTAATTTAAGTTGTTACTGGCATGAAAGAGAGAAGTAATTGAAAAATAAGTAGATTGATTTTTCGTAATAGGGGATTGGCTCTCAGTAGTAGACGCTTCAGCTGTCAGCCCAGACCGTGCTTCGAGTTAACCCACTGGAAGACAGTGGACAAGCACCCCTGGAGCTGTCCTCACAGAGAAAGCTTTATGTCAGCACCACTTGCACCAACTACACTCAGAACATTTGTGTCAGCAGCATAAATGCTGGCATGTCAGCATCTCCATTTTATACCCCCCAAATGTGTACGGTTTAATTAGGCCAAAGACAGGGAATGGCTGTTGTTAGCTCAACCTGGAAGTAATGGCTTCCTGAGGGAGACATTCCCGCCCACCTGGGAACCACCTAACATTTGTGAGTGAAAAGCCAAACCTTCACTGCTTGTTCCCTGGAGGAAACTGTTCTCAGAAAATAATAACTTTACCCCTGAATCTAGTGGAATATTTGTGGTGAGTTGGGATAAATAATTTGTCTGGACAACCCCAAACATCTGTGCTCTGCGACTACCACCTCCAGCCAGACATTCTGCCTTCCTTCCTGCACACTTTTATCTTGTTTCTGTGCTCGGTTTAGATGTGAAAAAGAAAGCTTCTGCAGAGAGGACCAGCAGGTCAACAGCACAGCCCTACAGGCCTCTGTTAGGCTGGACAAGTGAGGCCCTCGAGGGAAGAGGGTTCCCCTGAAGAAAGGGCAGATCCAGGCGGCAAAGGCTCATGGACAGACTCAGAGCCCTCTGCCTCTGCCCGGAATTGTTCTGAGTGTGCTTGGTCCTCACCTTGGCAGAAGAATCCTTGCTCAGCCCTCTCAATCTCTCAGATCCTGGTAGCATTGAAAGATAACTTTAGGAAGAAGTTCAAGTTCACTCTTAGGAAACCAGAGGAGATGTTGCTGGGGACCTGGAGGAGGGCAACAGATGCATTGGCTGCCATCTTTTCAGCGACCAAGAGGAGAACTAAATCCAGTAAGTCTTAGAAAATATTGAACCATTTGAAACTCTTTCTATGCAGAGGCAGGTAGTAGGAATCAATAGCGAGGAGAGGTAAAAACTCTGCCCAGACTTTGGAAGCAGAAACCAGAGATTCCTCTATGAGGATGGCAGCAGATGCTAACCTCTGACACAGCAGAGCTGGTACCCCTGCTCAGTTCCTCCCTGCACACGAGCGAGTTCTGTACTGACATTTCCTTCTTCACTCGACCCTTCTTCTAAAAGGAGCAGCCGCCTATATTTGAATGAAAACGTCTATTCTGAAATACACACCCACACCTTTAAAGCATTACTCTTCATTGTGGAGACCTCGGCCAGTGTGAGATGGCCATCCTAACGATTTAGATCAGGCGAGGGCTCCTGTCCTGGCCTTTAGCTATTTACACCACGACCCTGACAGAGACCCTGACAGGATTTTAGAAGTCTCAGCTTGGAGCTGCCAGTGTCCTCAGCCAATAGCAGTTAATGCTCCCCAAAGTGCCCAGGGGCATAATCCCACTGCCTCTAACTTAAAAAAAAAAAGAAAGAAAGAAAAGAAAAGATAAAGCATAAAAATCTTTTATTCCACTTTGACCAATGTCTATTCCACATTTTAAAAAAATGCTTTCATAGGGGCTGGCCCTGTGACCCAGTGGTTAAGTTCACACACTCTGCTTCAGTGGCCCGGAGTTCACTGGTTGGGATCCTGGGCGCAGACCTGAGCACCGCTCATCAAGCCATGCTGTGGCAGCATCCCACGTAGGGGAACCAGAATGGCCTACAACTAGCATATACAAGTATGTACCAGGGCCTTGGGGAGAAAAAAAAGAGGAAGATTGGCAACAGATGTTAGCTCGGGGCCAATCTCCTCAAAAAATAAAAAAATATATGCTTTCATAGACATAATTCTGGAAAAGCCAGAGTTATGGACATGAGGATCAGAGTAAAATATATGAAGTGTCGTATGTTACTTTGTTAAGAAAGAGTAATAATTTTTCCTTGCACTGCATCTTCTTGAAGGATCACAAATTGCTTTACTGCTGTCACTGCAGAGCCGTTACGGAATCTTTCTGAGGAATTATAAAGGGTGCACTAAAACCTCTGAAGATGAAAGAAGGGAAATGCTTTCCCTGTCTAATAAAAAGAGAAAAGGAGTGTCGCAGGATTACAGCCCACTGGACTTACCTGAGCACCAGAGCACTGATCAAACAAGCCTTTATAATGCTGCGGACGGCACACAGCATTTGGAGAGCATCATACTAGCTAGCATTATGTCAGTTTTTTTCTGTTTTGAAGGAATGACATGAAGAAATTGGTTTTGATGCCAATAAGCTTCCTGCATCCATTGCATTGGACAAGCAACATGGTGCCATAGACCATGTGTAAGAAGACATGGATCCAGCCTTGTCTCTTCCTGGACTCCCCAAGAACCTCTAAGTCACCCGTCCTTTGATGTCCTGGAGTCTCCTCCAGGAAGATCAGATACTACTTCCTACTTGTCAGTATCCCCTTGACGAAAGCCTTTGAGAAGCTTAGGACTGGGGTGCAAAATCCCAAGGGTACTCCTATCTCTAATGGACGCCGAAGGGTGGCTGCCTGGCTCACCGGATCCCCACCTGCTGGAATTAGTCCCTTTGATGCAGAAAGTCTGGGATAGAAAATGGTCGTATCTGGACCACAGGATCCTGTGCCCTATTCCCTTTGTCCATAGCTGATTAGTGCAGGCATGGACGCTTCATTCAAACCGGGCGGATCAAATTCTCTCCAGGATACCAAAAGGAGAGACAGAGAGGCACACAGAGGTTGAGACGGGTCAATCTAGAGAGTCCTAAGACACTATTAAAGTGTGAAACAACAGAGTAGAATAGATCCTAGGGCACCGCTCCTGGCCCTGCCCGCATGCATCGGAGCGGCCTCCTCACAGTGCTCGGGACTAGCGGGGGCCTGCAGTGCTGGACAGGGACGCCCAGGTCCCATTTCCTATTTCTCCCCTTTGGGATGCTCCGTTCTACATCCCGCACCCCACTTAGGATCAACTACATGTCCCCAAAGAGTTCTGAGACTCATGCCTGTGGGGTCACCCTGGGGCCCACGGCTGGCCTCCAGCTCCAGCAGGTGGCCTGGGGAGGGAATTACTCTTGCTGGCTGGCACAGTGTTTCGTTCGTGGAACTGCGTGGACTAGGCTGCCATGATGGTGCTGACGCATTCATTTGGGAGCCCTGCACAGCCTATTGGTCCCTGTTAGAGAGCATTACTAGTGGTGAGAAAAAAGTTCACATTATGAGACTTTTGTTTCGTATGTATATTTACATAATTTGTATAGTTATTTGTATAAATCTTATAATAAATAGAAATGTTTATATAGTGTGTGTTTATATATAAATTTGTATCTACATGTATTGATATATCATAAATTTCTTATTGTAGGTCATAGTAAAAAATACTGCCCTTGGTGAACTACCACCTTCACCTAAAAATAGATTAATATCTGTAAAACCAGTGTTGGTAAATGGAAGTATAACACATGATACAATGTAAAGCTTAGCTCAGTCAATGCAAGTTAGAAAAGGTAGACACAGAGGAGAAACACCTATAACAAGATGTCTGTTTATAATTCCATTCACGCCATTCCACGCCTTTGATCCATTCATGAGTCTAGTGGGCAGAACAGACACATTTTCCCTGTTCCAACTGGGCAAAGCCAGAAACCCCAGGTTCACAATGGACCAGCCCCAAGTGGGGTCTGTTCACACCTGCATCTCTTCAACAAGCCAAACGAAGTCTCGCCTCATTCAAGTTCAGCCATCTGAGTTTAATTATTAACAAAGCTCTCGAGGTTTGACCTTCATATTTCATTACCTCTTCCTCCTCTACCATTTTGCACTGGCTTTTAAAATTCTGTCATGTTATCGATTAATAATTAAACTGTAAAATCTTATAGTTTAATCATTTAATTTAGAAATTTAAATTCCATATGGAGAATAAATTAATCAAGATAAATAAGTAAAAGAATCAAAATTTCAAACAATTTTACATATGCATGACCACCAGAAATGTCAAGTGTATTTTTAAACCCTTCCTAACCCACTCAGTCAGTCGTGCTGAGGGGCAGCGTGTTAGTCCTGTCGCTGCCTGGCCGAGCCTGAAAGAGTCGAGCTCTGTGGCTCTGGCGAACAGGAAGCTCTGATGCTGGAAAAGCTGTCAACCACCTCACGGTCTCTCCCAGTTTGCAGTGCCCATTAGAGCAGTATCCGGCCCTCCTAAAAAGCATCCACGACGTACTGTCAGGTACACGTCCTTCAATTAAAGGTCATTCTCCCTGATAATGTTTCCCGGAGCCCACACCTTCTTTCTTTTCGAAGTGTGGCGTGATTAACGAGTATGAGAGGACGCTCCTGACCCTCACGTTCTCTGACGGCGAGCTTCAGTCTGCCTGCCGTGGTTTCCTTTGAGACAGCACAGCCTTTCTGCATTCAGGCCGTCTGTGCGTGTTTATGACATCTATCACCAGGAGCCGTACCTGCCAGGGTAGAGCTGGCACCACAGGGAGACGCAGCGCCAGCCAAATCCTTTGTAGGTGTCAGAGTGAATGATGATGGCGGAAGCTTGTGGAAGAACAGCAGAAACTGTGAGAGTGTAGGATGCTTTATCTAGATCAGAATTTGTGCAAAGCTCTGGTGTTGTGTATTTTCTTGAACATTTTTCGTATTCAACCTAAGCCAAAATTTTATCTTGTAAGGCCAGATTATTCCACATCCCGTGTTACTTAACTAAGGGGATTTTTTGTATTTTGTCATCCAGTCTGATGGGTACACAATAATTTGGTATTTAAACCTATTCGATATATTTAGGAGAAGATCACTGGCTTTTAAGAAAATGATATAAAGAATGGGAAAGCGCAAGTATTGGCTTGTGACTGCCAAGAGCTTTTTTCAGAGAGGGGAACTGTTGGATTCTCTGTTTCCTTTATTCTAAATTTTTGAGCATGGCTGCAAGGTCCTTCATGGTTTGTTTCTTGTCTCCCATTGTTGCTTCGTTAATGTGGGTCTTTAAAGCATAACCTACATATCGCCCACTCACAACAATTTTTGGTTTGCAATCGCCTTAGCGCCATGCTCCAGGTACATGTGAGCAAGGAGACATGCATGGTGGAGAGTCACTGGCCATGTGGAACATTTACAGCCGCTTCAAAGTGAGGCTTTTGGCCTTATCTCCAGGTGATATCATACGTAGGGTCACATAAACAACTACCAGGATAGGCACCGCTCAACTGTTCATCATACAACGTCGGACATGCCCGTTTCTGCCTCACACTGACTGGATCGCTTTTTAAAATAAATCCTGTACTTTCTCATGAATAGCACTTTTCGTGTGTGTTAATAGCTTTAATTTATTAAATATAGATATTTAAAATATATCACACTTTTCATAAATCTGTTTTGGCACGTCTTCAGTGTTTCATAACCCGGGACCCTCAATAGTTGGAGTGGTCATGAGCCCTTCGTTGTTCTCTCACACAGCCCGGCTTTGGTACCTGGCATTTTCTTTCTCCCCTTTGCTGTTCTGAAAGCAGCAGCTCCTGCTGGCCTCCTGCCCTCAGGCAGAATCAGGGGCTCCCTCCTCTTTGCTCCCACAGTGTAGATCCTTATTATGACCCATCAGTCTGCACTCTGTGTTGCTGCATGTGCATGTCAGTCCCTCCATAGACCGTAAGGACTCAACGGCAGCAATGGCACCTTCCTTAAACCCAAATCGCCAGAGCGACGGATGTCCTTCGTTCCCTCCTGACGAGGCCAGCTGGTGCCAGGGCACACTGGCTGGTTGGCGTCACTTCAGTTGCCCCTTTTGAGCTGTATACTAATCAGGAGTCATTTACATTTATTCCCACACCTTTATGCTAGTTTTCTAGTTATTGTAAGTATGTAATTTCATTAAATATTAAACAAACATAAAATTAGTACAGCAGAAATGAAAGTTTTGTTTTTGTGAAATGCATCCTGAAAGCTTTGGGGAAAATAAACAAAGGCAAGTCATACACACACACACAAGGAGCTGTCAAATAAATCACAGGAAGTCCACAACACAAGCGAGGGGGACGTCTAGAAGGATTCCACTCTCAGACTGATGGCACGTATCTTTGCGTCTCTGGTACATTTTAAACAAATCACAGGTGAAAAGATGCACAAAAGCTCTGTTTTTTCCCAAAAGAATAAGATAGCACTCCAAATAATAGTCCCAGACAAAAAGGAAAAAAGTCTCGGCTTTTACATCAGAGATTGGCAATTTAATCCATTAAAATAAAATCTTTAAGAAATATCCTTTTAAAGCTTTCCTTTCTTTAACCCACTTTTAAACATGAGCTAACAAATGCTGGATAAAGGCCTTCCAGGGAACTTTGCCCTGCCCTAGCTTTCGCCATAAAGAGTGTGTGAAAACTGGAGCCAGACTGCAAGTAAGGAGGGAGGTGGCCTGTCTCTGATGGCAGCACCCAGTGAGGACCAGGGTTCTGCCTGTGGCAGTCAAGTCAGTTTCTCTCACAGGTAAACAAAAAGAGTCTGATAATACAAAAGACAAGACCACTCTTTCTAGATTGTCCTTGCTATGGAAGCTGTGAGTGACTCAGCAAGCATTACTGGGCATCTCCTCTGGGTCAGACTCAGGCCGTGAACACACCAGGCCAAAGGCCAGGCTCTCGTGGAACTCATGGCTAGTACCCTGGTGGCCAGAATGGATTGTAAATATGCATTTTATATTTATCCACTCTAATATTTACATCGTAATATAGTGCTATTCATTACGCATCAATGGCAGGGAGATCCAACATGGACATTAAAGGTAGACAATTTTCTAGGGAGCAGCCGTAGCCCTGTCACTGAATGCCAGTGAGAGGGACTCTGCACCCCAAGTCACATCCCAGTGTCACTGTGGAGTTCAGAATTTGGTTGGAAGGACTATAAGACTTGAGTATGGCGATTACTTGCATTAGCATCATACAAACAGGTCGAGAGGCCTCGTTGGCTTGGTTACTGCTCTCCGACAGCGCTCGCAGAGTCTCAGAACTGGAAGAGGCTCTAAGGGTAAGGCAATCTCGTATCAGTCCTGAAGCACAGGGGTTCAGCGATTCATTCGTAGTCAGCAGACTGCATGTGCCGAGCCAGGTGTCACGATACCTGGTAGGTCACGATCAGCTGAAGTGTGTCACGGTAGCTGCTTACTGCTAATAAAACAGGGATGTTTGGATGGTGGGAGACCAGGACTTGCACTCTCCCTGGGGAAGGATCGTGCAAATCAGCACTACGAGTCAGGTGTTCTTGTCGCTGGGAACCTTAAGCCTGTAATTCACGTGAGCTGGTGGAAGATCCAGGACCAGAACCCAGCATCTGAGGTTTTTTAGAGGGTTTTGTTTTTAAATCAACTTATAATAAAGGGTAGGATAGACTCTCAGTCTTTAAACATCAAAAAAGGAGAAAATTTAACGTGGTTGTTAACGACCCAAGGGAAACAAACCCACATCACAGGAAGCTCAGTCCGGGGTATCTGTACACCCCTTTCTTCCTCTGTTCCTGAAAGAGGAATCCCACTTGTCTGGAGGGAATTCTGTTTTATCCTTTCTAACGTAACTCCAGCCTGTGGTAGAGGAGGTTGATATCTTGCCTAAACGTGAGCTTCGCAGCGTGGTGTTAGAACATGCCGGCTAACGTCTCACTCAAATGCCTCAGATGAAACAGAACATCGTTGACTCGGGCCTGCTCCTGTAAACCTCCGTTTTCAAAAGCTTTCAGTGCCAGCTACCTCCCACAAGAAAGCCTCCACACGCTGCTTGATAACGCTCAGTGTTGTTCCATGAATCGCGGGCCTGTTTATACTTCACAACAAAATCTAATTTTTTGTAGATACTGCTGAGAGTCAGGCTGCCTTAATCAACTGAATTCCTAAAGAAAATGAGCATCTCGGAAGTAAAGCTGAGCTTATTAAAACAGGTTTCCAATCAAAATTTCCAGCAGCAATGGGGCTGCCTAGTTCAGTTCATTCAATACACGCTACTCAGCAGTTTTAAGGATGTATTTTCCAGAACAAAGTGAGATCTCTCCCCATTAGTGGAAAAAAAATTGAGTGCATTTCATACAGTATTAATAACTTGCTCTACTTTGCAGCTTAGCAATAAAGTTATTTATGCTGCCAGAGGCGCTTCCTGACTTAGCAGTGGAGAGACAGCAGCAGACAGACCGGCCAGGCCTGTGCCCTTTACACATGGCAGGGCTGTGGCACCTCCCTGCGGGGCTGCACAGCAGGACTGTGGCCGAGGGGAATGACCCCAGGACAATATCGTTGTACAACACATGAAAGACGTGGAAACTCTATATCGACCTCTGTCTCATCTTTTGGAACAAATGAGATTAACATGACCTGGACGTGGGTCAACGAGTTGCCCCACAAATGTGTCTATTTCCCAGATCAAAGGCATTCTTTCAGGATTTGAGTCCACATTGCACCTTGCTCCCGGTACGCTAGCACAAGTTGTGCTCTCAACCACGCTACCCCCATATACACAGACGTACCTTTTGTCTTTGATCATGGACTATTTTATATTATTTTACATGATTTATTTTGTATTATGTTTCCTGTGTTCGATTCTAAGCACCTGGAAAGTAATAATCACATCTTCTCCAGCGCCTTTCCATCTCCCATAGCACCTGCCACAGACGTAAATAAAATACCAATGCTGAAGAAGTATTTGTAAATGAGAAACAGGGTGCCAAAGCTTTGTCTGATAAATGGTTACAATAGACTCATTTTCAGTAATCAGATCTAGGATGTGCAAACAGAAGGAAGCGGTGGAATAAATAATTCAAAATAGCAGATAGTTGGAAAGTCATTTATATTATCCTTTGAGGTGCATTAAGCCTGGCCACCACTTTACAGAAGAGCCCGTTGATAGACTAGCCAACAAACGATGAGTGGTGTGCAGCAGTAAGAGAAAAGATGAGCCGGCCGTAGAATCGTCTACCCCACCTTCGTCCCCACTTCCTTGTAGCATCCTCACATCCTCCAAGGTAATTATCTCACTTACCATGTGAATCCTGCTGCGGAAGTGGATCCAGGCATCACTGGAGCTGCTTCAACTAACTTCCTTGTGAAAATTTTCTCACACAGCTCGGGGCTGCTCCATCACTTGCACTTGGCCAATCAGACCCTCTTTTCAAGGGCACAGGCCATGTCATGCAAAGGCAGAAAAGAAAGAACGTTCCAGGGCTGGCACATACCTGGGGGGGTCCTTCAGAGCCTGCTTCTGAGAACTACCAGAGATGGATGGGTCTCCTAGGATCCAGACAGAGCTCTTGTGATCTACCCACAGTCTCTAAAGAATTCACTTTTAATAGAATTTAATACTTATCTTCTGTTGTTTGCAACCAACACACTCTAACAATTATATCAGGCCAATGCTTCTCTGAGAAACGTAGACATGGGAAACCAGGACACAGACGCAGGACCCCACAAGGGAAGAGTATGAGAGGACGCCATGAGCTGGAACAGGGGTCAGCGAAGGCAGGGAAAGGGCGGGAAGTTGTCACTGCGCGTCAGTCAAAGAGGCGGAGCAGAGGGGGCCGTCTCGAAGCAAGAGAAAGGGTGGGCATCACAGAAAGAACCAGAAATGCCACGAAGGCACACAACTCTGAAACTTTGAGCTGGCCTGGCTCCCAGTGGCATCAAATTCCAACCCCGTTTCCCAGGAGAGGCCACTGTGTGTTTCCTGGACTTCCATCACTTTAACAAGCCGCCTGTGCTGTTCCAGAGCTTTCAAAAGGAAAGTACGGGCGTCACGGTGTGAGCTCGAGGATCCGACTTCCTACACGACAATCCCAGTTCCACTTCTTCTTATTTGAATTTTCCCTTCTGTAAATTCAGGTGCGTCATGGCTGCCTTATGGAGACAGCGCAGCACCCTCCCCCTTGGCCACCCAACTTCCCGAGCAGCCACCGAAGGTGCCACGTGATGCGACCTGCAGGGGAGAGGAGTCAGAGCCCTAGGGAGCAAGGGTGGGAGGGCGGCAGGCAGACCCTGAGACGCCTTCCACCTTGCCTAGAAGACCTGCCGTGTCCCGTGCCAGCTCGCACGAGGCAGGCCCAGGGTGGGAGCACATCCGCTGAGTTTCCTTTCCTTCCCCCTCTGCCTCCCTGGGTTTGTTCCTTCCAAACGAGCTTCAGATTGTAAAATTCCTGCCTGCTTCAGTCTCTACTTTCTAGCGAGCCCAGTCCAGGACAACTCTTCTTAGTCCATTATTACTACTTGAACTGGCTTGATTAGGTCTCTGTTATTTGGGACCACGGGATCCGGAATAAACCATGAGGCCTAGCGCATTCTGTGATTCCAAGCTAGACGCTGAGATACAGGTGAACCGCTCTACAGCTCGGAGCTGGGAGCTAAAATCTTTTTTGAAGTTTGAAGGTAATTTTGAAGAATAAAACTAATTCTTAAAAGAGTTTACTAATAAATAATGTGCAACAAGATGCTTTACGTAAAAGCATAGATTTTTAAAATATATATATATATTTCAGCAAAAATCTTAGAGAAACAAATATCTAATCAGAGAAACAAAACATTCATTTGTTCTTTCTCTCCCCTTGAGGAGACTATCTTAGGCCATTCACCTGTTTCTCCCCACACCTGGTACTCGAAGTCTTGTTCTCTTGAAAAGAAACACCTGAAGGATGATGGCTCGCATGGAAGATGATGCGATGAAGAGTGTTTGATAAGACTCTGAGATTATAGTGGGTACTGGGGAGACAGTTTATAAAATTGGATTTCACAGCTCTGTTTTAAAAGATAGAAACACCTCTTAAGGCTGAAAGCAAATTAATAAAAGTGCTGACAGTGGTGGGTGCTGGTTGGAGAGTGGAGGGTGACCCCAGGGCGGTTGGTGATGAAGGCGCAGACCCTGGGTCCAGGCAGAAGACGCTTGGAGCCCTGCTCACTGCTCTCTCATTGCATGTCCCGGGCCCAGTGACCCAAGAGCCCTAAGGTTTGATCTCCCCCTCTGTGTCGTGACAGAGGAGTAATATAGGATATATACGGATTAGATACAGAAATATGTAGCGATACAAGATAGGACAACATAGGACAGGTGGGACAACAGAACCCGCCTCCCAGGGCCATCGTGAGGAATACATGGGGTCTTTCTCATCTCAGGAAACCTTACCTTATCTTTCCTCATCTCCCACATCCAAACCATCACCATTCCTACCAGCTCTCCCTCCACAATGTGTCCTGCATCCCTTCTCTTCTCTGCCACCTCCACTGCTAACATCAAAGCTGTCATCGTCTCCTGCCTGAACTACAGAAATCACCTCCTAACTGCTCCACTCTTCTCCCCGTAGCATCCGTTCTCCACACCACAGCCCAGGCACCTTCACAGCAGTTGCACCAGGTCATGCCCTGCTTACATTCTGCAAGGCTTCCCATGGACTTAGAGTAGAGCTAATCGTCGCCTCGAAGCTCTCATGACCTCCATCCTGCCTGCCCTTCCTATCGCCTCCGCTAATCCTCATCCCCAGCCCACGTCTCCGAATTCTGGCACACACACTGGCCTTCCTTCTGTTCCCCGACTATCTTAAGGCCATTCCTGCCTCAGGTCTTCGCAGCTGCTCTCCCTCTCCTGGCATGCCCTTCCTCCGGGTCTTTGCGTGGCTCTCCCCTTCTCATCACTCAGGTTCTTCTTAAATGCTGCCTTCTCAGATTTAACGACCCTTTCCTCAGTAGACCCCACTCCTTACTGATGTATTATTTCCTCAAATGACTTAATTGCTATCTACAAGTCTCTTGCTTATTTAATTTATTGTCAATTCACCTTGTTAGAAGGTAAGATCCATAAGAGTAGAGACAGCTTGTCTACCACTCTACCCACAGTACTGAATGAATGAATGAACGAGTGATCGTATGCAGTGCTTAGCATGGTATCAGTTTCCCATGGCATTTCCCAAGTTTTCTGCAGGGACCATGAATTGCTTTTATAATGGGGAAAAAATAAGCTCCTTTTCCTTTAACCAGGAAATGCTACTACGCCGCAATGCCAGGCACCTGGTGCAGCGAGCGAGGTTCCCAGGGTACAAACCCCAGTGTGGTCCAGATCCTGCCAAAGCAATTAACTTACATCCAAAAGGCAGACTCAAAATTAAAACGAAAGGATCTTAAAAGTTCAGCTGCAAGTAAAGAAGCGCGTGCCTGCTGATGCTGAGCGGGCAGACTGCTTTGACATGGGTGCCGGGTTGGCACTGGGTTCATAATGGGATTCGATTATTCCCACATGGTACTTAACAGGAATAAAATTCCACTAATAGGAAAAAAAATGCATTTTAAATGTTGGTTGACGGGGAAAGAATACTATCAGATTATTAAAGAATACAAAAAGGAATTTTATGGCAACTTAAGTATATTATCTCACAATGTTGATTAAAAACTCTTCAAATAAGATAGAATAGCTTAAAATGACTATTTGAGATTAATATGCATCCACTTGATTAGGATGGAGCCTTTTATTGATTGTAAGAAGCTATTTCAGACTCTTAAACTTGAATTATGTTTGAAACCTTCCAGCAAAACATTTCCCAGATGTTTTCAAGACTCCATGATCTAGACGCCATTTACATCTGAATTATCCTCCAACGTCTGGACCCTCCACCCTTGCACCATGGCTGGCCCATACTGCTCTGTCTTATTTGGACTTGTCACATAACCACGACTCAGATGATGTAGTTCGATTGCTAACATCTTAGACTCTGGAGTCAAGCTATGTGGGTTCCGATCCTAGCTAGGCCCCTTATTAGCTGCATGACATCAGGCAAATTGGTTAACCTTTCTGTGACTTTGTCTCCTCCCCTGTGAAATACAATACTACCTACTTCAAAGGTTGGGAATCAAAAAAAAAAAAAAAACCAAAGACTCTGTCAAGAGGGTCATCAAACTAAAAGAAAAAATCTTTACCTAAGATTTACACTTATATGCAATACCCACCCTCCCCAGGCCTCCTTCAAGATCACTAGCTCCTGGTAATGTGCACCAGCTTCTTGTCTCCCACCAATCAGCTCTGCTTTGAACAACGTCTGACGTAAAGCGAAACCTCAGTAAATGTTGACTGACATTAGCTGCTCATCTAGGTTCCTGCAAAGCAAACTCATCTCAACAGACCACGCCTGGGCCCCCCACACACAGCAGAGCTGGCATCCCGTCCAGACCCTCAGGTGCAGGTGGCAACAGCGGTCAAGCCACATGAGACTTGTTGCCTTGGACCACACAGTTACAGCCCGTCGACGTAAGATAACTCCACTTATTGGTCACTACTGTATGCCAGGCACCGTGCTTGTCATTTGTAAATGACCTCGTAACCTTTACTTCATCTTTGTGCTGCATGGAGAAACGAAAATCTCAGACAACTCCTGATGCTGATTTCTTTAAGAACAGACAATTCCATTTCCCAGGTTCCTCAACTAACGATATTTTTCATTCCTTACACCAGGATTGATGGGTACAAAAAAATTCAGTATTCAATTCTGTTTCTCCTCAATGTTTTTATGAGAGAATCTTGATTTTATGAAAAAGCCAGTATATAACGTACAGCAAAAATCTAAACCCATTTTTTTGGTTTCACTTTTTTCTGAAGTGTGAGAAACACCAAAAAAGTGCAGACGAAATAATTATACTGCTTGCTGTGTTTTCACAAAATGACCACACCCATGTAAACAGCACGAAACCCACACTGTCCACCTCCCAGGAGCCCCCGTGCCCGTCCTTCCTGTCACCCACCTGCCCCCAGGGGCGACTGCAGCCCGACGGTAACGCTGCTGCGTCTGCACAGAATCAGAGTATGAGCTGCTTTGCATCTGACCTCTTTCACTCAGCGCTCTGTGCGTGGGAATCAGCTCCATTGCCCCGTGCAGCTGTAAGTGGCTCGTGATCATTTCTATGTAGATTTCTGTTCTCGAATATACTACAATTTATGAATTTTCATGCTAGTTTGTGGGCAGGTTGAGGCATTTATGAATAGTCTGTCCTTTGGTTCACATATATACGCACTCCAGCTGGATATCCACCTAGGAATTTAATTGCCGGGCCATGCGGTATCCATATGTTCTGCCTTAGCAGCTACTGCAGAATGGTTTTCCCAAGTGGCTATACCAGTTTGCATGAACCATCGGTGAAGGAGCATTCCAGTTCCTCCACATCCTAACCACCACTTGGACTTTTCCATTTCTTTATTTTTAGCCATTCTCAGAACTGTGTATGGGCTCATATCTGACTTATTCCTAAACCTGCCCTTTCCTTTAGTGGCTACACTAGACACCTGGAGGACAGTCTCAACACAGAGACGTGGCCTGAGAGATACAAACCCTACCCCAGAAAAGCCCGGGAAACCAATGAGGTCCTAGTCTCCTAAGGAGGAGCGGAGAGGAGAACACACAGGCATGGCTGCATGTGGTGCGGACACTCTTAGGCAGCTTTCTCTCCGACACCTCTGTCCTGTCGGCTGCCCCACTTCTCCCGCAGGACTCCAGTTCTGAGCTCCTCCCTGCTGGGCTCCTCTCTGCCTTGAACCGCCTTCCCTTCTGTATCCTTCATGATGACTTCTGGGCTCTCTCCCCCTCATCCCTCATCCTGGGCAGCACTCCTTACGTCCAAGACAGATGGACCAGCCAAAAGATTGGTCCTTTCTTCTTAGAGGTGGGAGGAGCGGCAGATCATAAACATTGCAACTTAACATTTCCCATTAATACTTGTGTAGTGAGGGATTTTAGGATATGGTGTGTGTACCACATTCAGTGTAATTTTTTTTCTTTCTGTCTTTCTTTTTTGAGGAAGATTAGCCTTGAGCTAACATCTGCCACCAACCCTCCTCTTTTTGCTGAGGAAGACTGGCCCTAAGCTAACATCCATGCCCACCTTCCTCTACTTTATATGTGGGATGCCTGCCATAGCATGGTTGACAAGCAATGTGCAGGCCCACACTTGGGATCCCAACCGGCGAACCCTTGGCCACAGTAGCAGAGCACGTGAACTTAACCACTGTGAAACCGGGCAGGCCCCACTCTTAGAGTAAATTTTAATTAGTGAAAATATAAAATTCAACTTGCAAAATGACAGTGAAATTACTCCGTGTAGGTCTGAACAAGTAGATTTTTATTTAGTCCATGTAAACATTAGAATACAATCTTAACTTTGAATGTGATCCTGTATAATTTTATATGACATGGCACCTAACCAGGGTTATACTGCTCATGACCCAAAGCATGGGGGCTTATTATGGGATTATAATGAGAACAGATATGATATTTCATGTGGCACATAAGCAGATTGCTTGTCAATATTTTCTCTTTGTTCCATTGCTTTTGAGATTGCTTTATTTTTTTAAAACTGAGAAGCAGAAATATCTGAAATGTAACTCCTGTCAAATTAACACATACCCTGAGCTGTCTGCCAGTGTCTGTCACTGAAATGTTTATTTTTGAACAGGCAGTAGTGATCTGTTTTCATGACACTAAACAGTGGAACTTGATTAAGATATAGGCTGATTTTGAGACAGTCAAATTAACAATGATTGAAACTGAAAATTAACTTTATAAGTCATTGAGAGGCACCACTGCCACAGTCAGAAACATCCAGAAACGCAGAAGAAAAATTAAGTTAATGTCGTTCTCACTCAGTCTAGAATAAGTATGATTTTCTAATAGATTTTCCTTGTGAAAAACATCTAGATAATCAAATAAATATTCATTAAAAACTTGCAACACCTTTTCCTTATAAATTTTTCATAGAAATGACTGGGAAAATTATTTCATCTTATTATAGTGAAAAAAATCATAATAGATAGTAAGCGTGACAAAAATCTGATACCTCAATTATACTGTAGATTTTTAGGTGACTTTCATTTGAATAGTTTAACGTACTTCAGAATGGATTATCCTAACATATTCCATTTTCTAAAATGATAAAGACAAACATGACTATCCGCAGTGCATAAACAAGGAAACTGGAACACAAAATTTTAATAGGTCAGCCACTAAATTATTCCTCTACCTGTACAGTTTAACGCTTCTGTGTTGTTCTTTTATCACAGCATGTTTTCTCCTGATTCTCTGTCCTGCATGATGCTATTTATACCCTAAGACCAATGCGAAGTATTCCTTCCCCCATCAAGCCCTCCTTGATGCTCGAGGGGAAATAACTGGCCGATTCCAGTCGCTCTAATTCCTGAATCTCAACCCTTCGGATTTTGAAAAGCATTCTTAAACTGCCTAAATACAAGCCAAAAACATAGAAATCCATCAGGATTTTAGCCATGATTATGTGTGGGAGTTGTACTGTGCGTAATTTTTAAACTTTTCTGTATTTTCCAAATTTTCTCTAAAGGACATATAATTTATGATTGGAAAAAGGAAAACAAGACAAATGGGGACAGAGGAAGGACATGTCAAGTTATACAAGCTGTCATTTTAATTTACAGCCAGGAAAGAGCCATGTTCCAAGACCAGGGTACAGAGACATCTGAGGGACATGGAGGAGTGACCCAAATCCCCCCAAACTTCACCTCCTTCGCATATTGTATCTAGACACAACTCTGCTGCTTGGCAGTCAGGAGACGTCAAAAAGACCCTGGGAATACCCCTGTTCATTGCAAGAAAGTGCGAGGCAATACTCCGGATAGACAGGTGGCGCCTGAGAAAACTAATCCATCTTTAAATAAAACACAAAGAGGAAGGAAATGCTTAGAGCTGT
Organism: Equus quagga; assembly: GCF_021613505.1. Taxonomy (NCBI): domain Eukaryota; kingdom Metazoa; phylum Chordata; class Mammalia; order Perissodactyla; family Equidae; genus Equus; species Equus quagga. The sequence continues at coordinate 1,504,664 of NC_060281.1, forward strand.
CTCGGGAGAGGAAGGAAGACACAGGGACGAGTCCGTCTCAAGTGGCTGCAGCCCAGCCGAAGTTTCCTGCTTTCAGAAGCAGAATTGAATCTGAGGATGGTGCCCCTCATGTGTGCTGGCTGGTCAGCAGCTGAACAAAGAGGCTGGAGCGGAGCAGCCTAAGAGCAGGAAGCTTATTTCTCTCCTAATCAGGCCCGAGGGGAGGGTCTGGTCTGCCGGCAGCTCCAGGCAGGGGTTTAGGCCCCTTTCTTTCCATAGAGTTTCTTCACCACAGGGCAGGAGTCAGAAAATGGCAGCCCTGTTGGCCAAATCTGCTGCCACCTGTTTTTGTAAGTGATATTTTACTGGAATACAGCCATGCCCGTTTGTTTGTGTATGTGTCGTCTTTGCGCGCTTTCACACCACAAGGCAAAGACTGCATGGTCACAAAGCTGACGATATTTCCTACTTGGCCCTTCACAAAGGGAGTTTGCCCCCCTCTGCTCTCGGTGCTGACTTGCGTGGTGGCAGATGGACTGTGGCAGATGTAAGGTCCAGCGTGTGGAAGGAAAGGAGCACATGGCCATATGACAGTCCAGGCCTGGGAGGAGCACACGCCATTCTTCCTATCCTACTGCAAGGCCTCGGTCACAGGTCCTCACATGGTACTGCTTATCAGCTAGAACACTGAGGTACAATTTGGTGCAAAGTATAAGAGCTACAGTGAGCACAGAGCCAAAGAAAGACTGTTTTTACTGGAACATGCAATGACAGAGGCAAGCTGTCGAGACAGTGTATGGCCTGGGTCTTCTCAGACAGCACTGTGGTGTTCCAGGGCGGCCCAGGAGGGTGCCAGGACTCATGCAGGCCGAGCTAATGCCTGCAAAGCACCACCCAACGTTCTGTGCGGTGACAGCATTCCTCAAACAGAAAGAAGTTTGAGACTCATTTATAAAGCACTGACCACATACAAAATATGCCGTAAGCCCCCCACCAGACTCTATCTCAAAGGAAAAAAGTGTACATGAAAAGGGCTAATGAAGGGTCAAGTCCCCCGCCCCCCCACGGGCGTTACAGCCCCTTCCTCCCACCGCCACATGAGGCTAGAAGTAGCAACGGCAGCTAAGCTGATCCTTCCGGGGGGCGACTCCCTGTAGCCAGTTGTACTGCTTCCTCGATCGGTTTTAGCGTCTGGAGCAACGTGCTCTCCTCGTCCTTCTCCTGGAAGCTGTTCAAAGTCCTGGGGGATCTTCCGAACACCCGGGGTGTAAGGAGTAATAGAGAAGGAATAAGGAGGTACAGGTTCTGGCTGTCACTCGTCTCCTCAACCACATGAACTTGCGTGATTCGTTCCACCTGTTCATTCAATTTGCGTATTTTTCCTGCTAGATTCAAAGCCACTGCTGTGGGAAAAGCAAACATGTCAGAGACTGAGCCCCAGCTCCCCAAGAGTGGACGGCGTCGCGCGAGACCAGCTGCGAGGAAAGGGGAAGGCTGGGGCAGGTGGATCACGTCAGGGTGGGTGATGGTGGGAGAGGGGACGTGCACACAGGCTTAGAGGATGGAGAGACTCGGAAGGGCAAAGACGGAGGGTAGAGCATCCCACCTGGAAAGAGGGCAGAAGCCAAGGTGGAGGTAGGAAGGGAGACCCTGAAGGAAAGACTGGTGGTCAGAGGCGACTAGTGGAAGATTAGTTAGGAAGGACAGCACAGAACCAGACTGGGAGAACCAAGGAGTCTGATGTTATCCAGGTCACAAGGTTAAGAGTTCTGAGAAGGGGGATCTGGTCTTGGAAAGACGCTGAAGGATTATTCACATGGTGGTTTGTAGAATGGACTGGGGTAGGAGACTAGTTCTAAAGTAGTAAGAAAGCCAGGACAGCAAGACAGATGTGGAAGGGATTATCAGGGAGGAACAAATTCAAGAAATTATTTTCCCTGTGTTGAACATGATCCAGTTGCTTACATTAGAGACGCCACAATCAAAAAATGAAGCAGGAAATATAACACTTAGGATGACGGACAGAACAAAGAACACTTGAAACTGCAGTGACAGAAAAATGACTGGAAATGCATTTGAATTTTAAGTGCTTAATTTGATATTTATGAGGATTTTGAACTATTTTGTAAGCTAGGAAAGGCAGAAATGCCGGAGCTCTGGGAAGGGTGCAGGCGCTGGCTCCTCTGATGAAGAGGTCGGAGGCATCCGGAGGGGGTTACCCTCCTCCCAACCCTTCACACTTATTCCAAGTTAGGTGGATGTTCTAGGCTCTACTTCTGATTTTGACTGGGCAGTCAGTCTCTTTCATTTCTTTCTTTCTTTTACTTGCCTGAACCATGTTTTGCATATAATAAAATGCACTGGCTTTAAGTGCACAGTTTGATGAGCCTTGACGACATATCTACCTGTATAACCAAGACCATAATCAGGGTGTAGAATGCTCCTGTCAACCCCTCCCCAAATTCCCTCATAACTCTGCAATCAACTCTGGCCTCTTCTCAGGCATCTGCTGCTCTGACTTCTGTCACTATGGCTTGGTTTTGCCTGTTCTGGAACTTCGTACAAACACATCATACAGCACGTGCTCTTGTGTGCCTGGCTTCATTTACTCAGAATGTTCCTGGGAGTCATCAGTGCTGTCGCATGTATAAGCAGTTTATCCTCTTGATTGCTGAATAAGCTGTAAGAATATTCCACAAGTTGTTTCTCCATTCATCTCTAAATAGACGTTGGGGTTGTTTCCAACTTGGGGCTATTGTGAATAAAGCTGCTGTGAACACACTGTACCAGCCTTTCGGGTTCTCATTTCTCTTGGGTAAATACCTAAGCCTGAGTCATATGGAAGTATACGCTCAATTTTATAAGAAACTGGCAAACTGTTTTCCAAAGTAATTCTAGTGTTTCCCCTCCTCAGCAGCAGTGTATGAGAGTTCTAGTTGCTCCACGTCCTTTCCAGCACTTGATATTGTCAATTTTTTTTATTTTGACATTCCAGTAGGTTTCTAGTGTATCTCATTATGGCTTTAGTTTACAGCTCCCTAGTGCCTAAGTGTGTGTTCACGTCCTATTTTCGTGTCCTTACTGGCCATTGTGTATACATTTTTGTGAAGTGTCTGTTCAAATCTTTTGCCCTCTTTTTAAATTATCATTTGCTTTGTTTTCAGTTGTGAGAGTTCTTTGCATATTCTGGATGCAAGTCCTTGTTCGGATAGGTGTGTTGCACGCATTTTCTCCTGGTCTGTGGCTTTCCCCATTTCTTAGTAGTATCTTTGGAAGGGCAGAAGTTTTTAATTTTAGCAAAGTCTGACTTCTCAATTTTTATGCACAGGGTTATGCTCTATCTACAAAATCTTTGCCTACCCTCAAATCTTGAAAAGTTTCTGTTTTCTTCTAGAAGCTCTATGGGTTAGATTTTACTCTAGGTCTTTAATCCACTTTGAGTTTATATTTGTGTCTAGTGTGAGTAGAGATCAAGGCTCACTTTTTTCTAGTTGAATATCCACGTGTCCCAGAACTATCTATTGACCATACTATCCTTTCTGCACCAAATTACCTTGGCACCTTAGTCAAAAATCAATTGACTCTATACGTGTTGGTCTATTTCTCAACTCTTTATTCCATTCTGTTGATCTATTTGTTTATCCTCACACCAAGGCCACACTGTCTTGATTGTGTAGCTCTGAAGTAAGGCCTGACATCAGGAAAATGAGGTCCTCCAAATTTACTTCTCTTTTTAAGAATTATTTTGGCAATTCTAGCTCCTCTACATTTCCATGTACCTATTAGAATCAGTTTGCCAATTTCTACAGAGAAGTCCTGGGACTTCCATTGAGCTTGCATTGAATATATAGATCAATTTGGGGAGAATTGACATCCTAACAATATGACTTTCCCGGCTCAAGAATATGGTATCTTTCCTTTTTAATGTATTTTTAAATTTCTCTTAATAATCTTTTGTAGTTTTCAATGTAAAGATCTTTCACGTATTTTGTTAAATTTATCCCTAGGTATTTCAGACAGCCCGTCTTAGAAGCTGACTACTGCAGAAAGAAATCTCATCCATTATTTATTAGTTTTATTAGTTTAATTCCCAGAATAACAATTTCTTCAAATTGATGGCAGTGGAGGAGGAGTGATAATGGGGGAGGGGTAATTCTCAATTGGAAGCATTTCCAGTTATAAGATAATTCCCTACCATAGTAGAAAAAATCTCTCTTATGAAACCTCACTTCACCTGACTTGCAAGAATGTCAACTCACATGCACACATAAGGGAGGCCGCAGACGTGGACACTCTCCATGGGGTCAACAGCGAAGGGGCTCACCAAGATCATTGGGTCTTTAAGGCTGAGAGCAGCTCTCTTATGGATTACCCAGTCTACAGACCTGCATAGAGTCACCACTCACAAATTATCTGATTTATCGCATTAATGGGCACTTTGGACAGTGTTTCCTAGGGCTGGATATTTCTTTTAGCAGAATTTCCTCACTTCAGTTTGAATCAGCCATGGCATTTATGCATTCACAGAGCGCTCATCAGAGGCCTGACGAGGAAGAGCCGAGAGGAACGTTTATCAGCAGAGTTTTATCTAGACAGACAAAATTCTCTTGAAAACACTTCTGGGAAACCTAACTACCTCACTGGTCTTTTTTCTTTCCACACAAAAATATTGATGATAAAGAGGAAACTAACTTTCTGAACCTTAAATATTATTTCTCTTACCAAGTTCCCTGATGGGTATTTTATAGATTTTCCTTAATTTAAAATGTAGATTATCCAAGATTCCTGAAATAATTATATGATAAATATAACGTTAATATATTAACTTACACAGTGCTGCTTCTTATGAAAGAAAAATTGTCATATCAATTTTTTTCTCATAACCATCAAATTAGATAAAGAAGGATTAGGTGTTCCAATCTAATCAGGAAGCAAACTCTAAGGAAAAATCACAGAGCGATCTAAGCTATTATACAGAGATCTGGCTCTTCGTCTTTTCTTTCATCCCTTTCTTCCTTCCCTCCTTCCTCCTCTCTTATAAATTTTGAGCTTTAAAAGAAACACTCAGAAACCACAAATATTCAAGAAATACCATCAACAACAAGAGTTATATTAACTACTCTGTGTCAGGAACAAACATTGCAATTCTGTAACCTTCAGACATTGACACAGTATCATTTACCCACTTTACAAAGAAACTGGGGCTCATGGAGTGTTAGCAACCTCTCCCTAGGCCACGGCCAAATGGCAGAGGTGGCATCAATCGCAGAACCAAGTCTCTGTCACACAGATTCTGCCAAAACTAAAGTATTTGTTTAATCAATGCAGACCAAAAAGTGAAGGAAAAGGTAGACTTTAGTACACAGTTTAACAGATCGTCCAACCTGCCTCTATTCAGGAAAGCACTTAGAAGATTGCTGCCACAGAAAAGTCCACACTGCGCCACGGAAACAGCACAGAGCTGGGGGCTGGGAGGTCTAGATTAGAGCTAACCTAAGCAGCAAATTGTCACAAAATTGAAGGAGATTCTTCACACCTGTTTCTTTATGGGTAAATGCCGATGTTAGACTTCATGCTTTCTGAAGTCTATTCTAACTCTAGGTGTTACCAAAAAACATGCTCTGTATCGATCGCTGTAGGGTGATATTCTTTTCTCTTTCTATTTTTCTATGTCAAAGACCTCTTCGACTCAGATTACAGCCTTTAGAAACATCCACGGACACATAAGGAAGCTGGAAGCCACCAGGGCAGCTGTCACACTTTCCCAGGTGACCTGTGGGGGCTGAAGTCTCCAGGAGAAGCCCTTCCAGCAGCCACTTCCACCATGGCTTGGAGCAGTAGAATCAAGATGGCCACAGAAGGCAGATAGAAAAATGAGCTCGTGTTGGTACTTCTGGTTTCCCATTGTACGTGAGGGACCGGGAGAGCCTGCTTCGTCCACGACCCTGCAGGGGCTTGGAGTCTAAACACACCGCTGCTCTCAGTAGGAACTCGAAGACTGAAGGCTATCAGCTCCCTCATGGGCTCCACCTGGTTTAAGTCCAAATAGCCAGATGAGACCAGCAGGACTTTAGCAGTTACTAATTCAGGAGCAGCCCAGCCCAGCCACTCCATGGTTGTGCCCAGACAGCATCTGGAGGACACCTTGCAGATCTGTTCACCTGTTCTCTGCTGCCACGAATCTTCAATGAAAACATCTCAATGCCCTCAGACACCATATTGGGCAAGAAAAGAGAGACGGGTATAAAACCCGAATGACTAGTAATTTACCAAAAGAAACAGGATCAGTCCAAAGGCTGTTATTCCAGCCCTGATTCAAATTTTGAACAGTCTGGATGTTCAAACCGAAAGGAGAAATATAAACATGAAGTGACGGAAATAGTTCCACTGGCAAGTCTAGGATGTCCCCACTCATCAGCAGGGTGGGATCAGGAAGAAGATCAGAGGGGCTGTTAAGAAGTAGGTGCCACATTTTCTCTACCTGAGTTTAGTGTGAGTGATCCTGTGACCTAACACGCTTTCATAATTTGAGTTCATGACAATCAGCTAGAAAAGGACAAACAAAACGAGGAACCACCCTTTTCACAAGGTCAAGTTCAGCTCCAGTGGTTTTAAGTGTCTAACACCCTCGAGCCGTCGTAGGGCTGCTCACACAGAAGGCTCACGAGGGTCACAGGCACTACTGCCCTCCACGAAAATGTCCATAGGGTTTCCATTGAATGAAACCTTAAGATAAGTCGGCTTTTAGTTTCATTTGGTTGTCACCATGTAAGAGAAAGAAAAGCTCATAATAAACAAGCAATACAATGCAAAGACTAAACGATAAGGGAAAAAGCCATTTCTCAGAGTGTGGCCCTTACCATCAGACAATCAGACTTTTGGCCTAAAGTATAAAACCAGAGGAAAAAGGTCAGCTCTGCTGTGAACCTGCAAGGGGATGGCCTTCATTCTGCCAAGTGCTCCAGATGCCGTTCTTAGAGAGAGAGACTTCATCCTGTGCTTGCACTTGCTTGTTTCCATGTGTATAACACCCAGCCACACATGGAACAGGTCCTTTGTTGATCCACTGAATATGACTTTGGAATTACTTAATCTTATTTAAAATTTCAAACCAAGCAGGAAAAGTAGGACCATGTACTTCCTTTCCTTCTTTTAACCTCGAATTCGAAACTTCTGCTAAATCAGTTTCAAACCAATTAATGATATTTGTTACTAAGTGACCCAAGAAATCAAGAGGAAACTACGATCCAGGTTGGTCAAAGCATTAAATACTCATGAAATGTTTCCACAGAAATCGTTGTTCTGTCACACACATAATTCATTTTGAAGGCTATTTGTCTTGAGGAAGACATCCTGTTTCAGAAAAGGATCTAGAAATAGCTGTCCATGCACTCATGCATTTTGTTTTAAGATATCACTGCAACACGTTTTCTTTAATTTGATGAGTTTATTGACTGTTTATCACGTGCGGGACCCTATATTAGGCACCCAAGATATGAAGATACATACAGAGGCTGCATCCTCTCTGAAGGCAGAGGGAAAATTAGGAGTCGTATGGAGGCCATGGGGGTGCACTGAGGGGGTGGATTGGAGACAAATTCGAGTAGAATCAACAGAAATTGTTGTCAAATCGGATGTGTTGGCAAATGAAAATTCAGAGATCGCTCCCTGGTTTCCTATTGAGGCTAAAGTGATGCCAATCCATGAGATCAGCAACGTGAGGGGGAGAGCAGTGCAGCCAGCCCCACGTTACCCCAGAGAGGGAAAGGAGCTGCCGGCACGGGAAGGCACGTGGTCGGAGATGACCGTATTCCAAGTCCATCTGCAGAGCCCCAGTGGGGTTTTTCCCAAATGGAAACGTTGGAACCTGCCTCAGACTCTGCTAAACATCAGCGCTGGCCAGAGCAAAGGCACTGGGCAGTGAGAAAACCTCTTTCGTGGAGAAGATTCCAGTCTCTGGTTAACATGCAGCAGAGGTCAGTCCACCGCCCGCGCAGAAGCTTCTGAACCCATTCCAGCGATGAAAGGGGCCACGCACAGCAGACACACAGAACAGAGCTGGGGCTTGGGTTCCAGCCAGGCCCTGGCATCTGCAGCATTTCAGGGCGGAAAGTCATGTCACCTCTCCTCATTGTCTATAAAATCAGGATCTACACTCACTGCTGGAAAAGTCTATAATTTCCCTTACCATACCTGGACTTTGAAACAGATAAAATGGGGGGAAACTAGTTGAGATGAATGAATGCTGGAGAAAATAAAAATGTTCAACTTCTATTTACGTCCATGAGGATTTATTGCCTAACTCATTCATGGTACATGTGTGGCATTCTGAAAAGAGAAGGGTCAAACAAGATGACAACCCACGACCTCTGGTGACCCCACCTTAATTTCACAGTATGAAGATACCTACAATTTAGTATTTTAAAAGATGAATATTTATTTAGCACAAGATTATTCATTCTCCAAGCTGATTGTAAGAAAACAATGGCAGGTAGGCCACCATTTTCACAGAATTAATTACATACACATTTAAAATAGTGTTCATTTTCAAGTGGCTCCCCACTGAGATATGAAGTAAATTTTTTTTGGAGGGTTTGAAATTAAAATTTCCTGCTTCAGTAAGAATCAATACTGGTAGGGTCCTAGAAGGGACTACGATCCTCCGATCCCGATGTTCAGCGCGGCCTCATACTCCAGCTCTTCCTTGGCAGAGAAGGGAAACCAGTTCAAAAATCATGAAGGCAGTAACAAGGGCTGTTCTGTAGATTCACACATGCACAGTGAGGGGCATTTTCCATCCCGTCAGTATCAGCATGTCTAACATAAAATCATCAATTCCACACCTGGTAGCTTTTGTAGTAAGAACTACATTAAAGTTATAAGTAAAGCTTAAGATGTTTGTTTCCATCTATAAACCTAGTAAACACAGATTAGCTTGATTTCCACTGAGATAAATGCTATACAGTATCTGTCATGACCAAACATCTCCTTATTTCTCTGGAACACTAGTGGATACTGTTAGGAGTGTCTTCACTATGTCCCCAGCATTTCACCCACAATCTAATCCTTCCAAGAGACTCACGAAGTGAGGGAACAGAGACCCTGAGAATGATTTATGTGACCTGCCCAAAACCACACAGCCAAGTGCAAGTGATGATGGTGCCAAACGGACCTGAGTCTACCTGGCCTCAAAGCCAGCTCTTCTCCACTAGACAAAACACCTCTTTGCCCTTACTTTTTACCCCTTCGGGGCTTTTTCTTGAATTTCTATTTCTCACAACAGTTAAATCATCCACTCAAAGATCTCAGATAACCTCAGCGTTCTAAGGTAAGCTGTCAGATCTCATTTGGTCCAGCTCGTCTTCCACTTCTGCTTGTTGATTCCTTCTTCCTCTAACCTCTTCCTTCTGCAAAGCTCAGAGTAGACAAAACAAGCTATTTCCATCACAACAAAAATGTTATACATCATTTGAAAAGCAAATATTTGTATACTCCTTGGTAGTATTGAATATACAATAAGGTTATAAAAATAGCAGAATCTAACTATTATAAGAAAATTAATAAAACCAGTCTTCCTAAGTGAAGTACAATCCACGCTGGCTGTCTAGTCTCTCTCTTTAGTACCTGTTTTAAAACGCTCTTCCAACAAGTCCTGTATCCACGGGGATAGTCCCTAGGGCAGGACAAACCTTACATGTCCGCTCCATCAGTCTGACTCCTCAGTCAGTCACAACTGCCAAGGCCTAAATCACCCACAAGAAGCCAAACGGCCCGTCCTCACTTCATGCAGGCTGAGCTTCCTTCCACCCCTGGAACACCAGCTTCCTGCTGCAGCCACTTGAGGTTAAAATAAGGAACACGTTAGAAACCTTTTCTCCAAAGTCTCTCCCATATTACATTTTACATTCCTAAAGAAATGCAGATTCAGCTCTGCATTTTCACTCTCCTGAGAATCCCCATTCTCAAGATTTCACATTGCCTTCAGACACTCAACCTATAGGGAAAAGAAAACCCTGCTATCTTCTACGACCAGCACGTGTCCACTCTCCCTTATGACAGTAACTGTTTGTGCGCATTCCTCTCCCTGCCAAACAATGCCTTCAAAAGGCTGCAGTTGAAATCCTGTCACCCACAACTATAGCCGCCATCTTTTCTATCAATTTCTCAATTATGCACAATGTGATTTCATTCTGACTCTTCCCACAATTTATTCCAGTGTTTTCATCCTCTCTTTCCCTGCTTATAGGGATCAGGGCAGCCAAGCTCAAATGTTATGCTGTTCTCCTCATCCACACCGTCCCGTGATATCAGGAGAAACTTCTTCACTTGCATCTTGCAACTGCCTTCTTCTTAATTAAAAATTTGACTTTTTAAAAAGACTAGCCTTACTAATGAAAACAATGTCATCTCTATTAGTTATTTTCATTCGTGTATTAAGTATACTTTTAAAACTCTGCTTTAGAGAAAAGTAAAAAAGAGAGAGAACATAATCATCAAGTATTTACACATGTGATCTGCCCTCCAAAATCTCACACAAAATAACTTCATATGTAAATAAGACCACCCTTCAAAATAAAATATTTATTTTAGAGGATAAAAGGAAATGATGTTAATCTCAAATGATAATTATAAAAAATATGTGTCTAATCATAGGAAAACAGCAAGTCATTTGTTCCAGCTCTTTAAAAATATTTTAATCATGCAAAATCAACATAACGTATACTAACACAATGCTAAAATGTTAACGAAGATGAAGTGGCTTTCATTCATCTTACAGGATGTATGTTTGTCAATAGTTATTAAAAATAATTACTCTAAAGGAACTCTAAATATATTATTTTAGAAACAATTTTAAAATACAGCAGTAAGCAACAGTAACTATTGCTCTTTATACATTTTTGGCATAACACTGCCATACAGTTACAGAATTATGAGTGTTTCATAGTACCATACAGATCCAGAAACTGGTTACAACTCCTACCACATACACATGGTATTGGTGCTGACAGACATGCACAGCATTCTGTAATTCACACTGCGGTAGAATACAGAGCACAGGGAAGGCCCCGCGGCCACGGGAGAGTCAGACTCCATGTGGGAAGTAAAATACACATCTTTGTAAGACTCTTACCCATTTTCCTGAAATACTTAAAACGCAAAGGACACAAGAGGCTCTCCAATGAAGTAGTGAATAGACTCAGTCTGCCATCTATCTCCTTAGGCAACTAAAGAGCCAATATCTTACTTAGGCAACAAGTAAACATCCTTTTTATAAAAAGGGATAAAAATGCTTGTCAAAGATCCTAACACTTCGCTCTTGTTTGATTCTCTTAAGTGTAACACCACAGTTAATATGCTGTCAACTCTTCATGACATGGGAGATGGTGACTATTTATAAACACCTGTCACTGAGTCTTCTCTTTCTGCAGCCAGTCCCTCAGTTTCTTTTGTTAGTAAAACCACCAACTGCTGAGACACACCAGCAAAGGAATTAAATTTGGTCTCTGCTCATCTGATGACTTCTGTCTACTGGAAGGTTTCACTGTGGTGTAGGTGGAATGCATGGTTCAGAGCAGAGCATTAATGGGATTCTGTTTCCACACCAATACCTGATCTGAGTACAAATAACACGGAGCTGATTCTTAAAGCATGTCCCCACCAGAGGCTTTTGTAGAGCATTCCTCATCTGCTTCAATAATTCTGGCACTTACACAAACCTATCATTGGTTATATCTTTATTCCTGTAATGAGTTTCTTCTTACTGTTTCCAATCTTTTCTTTCGTTTGTGTTTTCCTCTTCTTCACATGAAACTAAATCCATCAACAGTGAAAAAAATGCTCATTTGACAAATAAGTACAGAACTCGAATATTTCTTAACCAAAGCTTATTATATAATTACTCTCTCTAGTTAACGTAAACTGTTCCACAAACTCCATAATTTAAATATGAAAATATGATAAATTTCATAGCTTAAATATATTTTCATAAGGTCTCTGACTTAAAAAATCTTTTAGCATAACAAGTGAGCATTGACGTCTTTTCTCCTTTACTCAATTTTCAAAGTATACCGAATCATTTTATGCAAAGACCTTTCTACACATACCTATAAAGGAACAACTGAAAAGAATTTTTGGTTAAAGAACTGGGGGTGGGGGATTATTATTTCAATATGTTTCCCAAGATAGTTATAAAGATACAGCTCTAATTGACACAGCAGGTGCCCAATTGCTCACAATTTCCTAAACAATTATAAAATGGTGGCTAATAAATTACAACATATTTTATGAAAATTGACACCCATTAAAATTGTGGGGTCCAAGGTGGCACACCTTGCCCAGAAGTCAGAGATCATGGAGCCCAACCTCTAATTATCCAGAGGACACTCTGAGGACCCCTCACGCTACTGGAGAGGGTGGAGCCAGCGTTGGCTCCACTTCACCCAGATGCCCACCGATTCCTAGTCACCTCTCCCTCTCTGAACTCTACTTCCAGGCAGATTCTGGGCAATTAAACAAAGTATTTAATTGTATCCTCCAGATAAAAACTCTAATTCAAGAAAACAAACATATTAAGAAGCAACTCCTCACAAACAACCAAAAGAATAAGCTTCTCAACAGAAGAGGAAAACAGTATAAGATGACAACATTGTCTCTAATCTAAGAAAAAAAGCAAGAACAGTGCTTTTGAAATGTGTCTAATAAGACTATGGCATAAAAGTTTTTCTAATTAATTTCAGATTCCTTCAACCATCTGCTGGAACTAAACTTTTAAATAATTTCTCTAATAGAACTCCATTTTCTGCATCCATCTGCATCTAAGAACACGAAGTAAAACAGAGAAATATTACTTGTAGCAACTGAAAAATGTTTAAGATAAAAATTACAGCATGTAGCAAAATTAAGCAAAAGCGTAAATAAATCTAACAAACAATGTAGTTCATCTTACTCTAAATACTTTTTGCCAAATATACTAAATATACTGTTGAACATTGTGCCAAGTACATTTCCTTTTGAAGTGATGCTGTTGTCACAAACAGAAATTTTTCCAAAACAAAAAAGCACCAAAGTAAATTTCACTAAAGTAACGACATCCATGGTTTGAAAAGTTTGTTATGGCAAGATTTTATGATGGAATAAAAATGTAAACTTCTGAATGAAAACCATTTACATTAGTTAAGGCACATCTAGATACCTTCAGGCATTCATATTTACATTATTATTAACCTCACTAATAAGGGATTTCTACATAGACGGTCTGTCCTCGAAGACAACCTGCTGGGTGGACTGAAGGACAAAGCAGGGAGGGAGGCAGGGGCTCACGGTCACTGAGATCACCCCACACATCTGTCCTCATCACAGATAGCACAGAACTCAAAGTGGGAAGAAGTCAGTTTATGCACACTAACTTCTAGATCCTACAGCTTTCTCTACAGCGGCACCTACATTTGAAATGATTCTAGCACGTCAAATACCAGCCTACCTTATATTTAACACAAATCCCAAAAGAGCAAGGGGAACTTTCCAAGTGGGGAACAAAAGAGAAATCTTCAAAACTATTCCTATAACAAAGGATCCCCACTCACCCCCAAAGAGACATGACAGACCCGCAGATGTAACTACAAGAGAGCATGATCAAGAACGTCCTCCTTTTCTCAGGTGAGAAAATAAAGCTTTCAGAATAGCGTCAATTATAGAAAGACCCAAAACCTGCCTGATTTGGTTACTCAGTGGATTGTAAACTCAACCATATCTCTACTGTAAACTTGGGAAACCATAAACAATTAACCAAATATTCTCTATCCATCCGTTCAACCAATTTTTGACCACTTGATATCGAAGGTACTTAGTAAAATGATTTTTAAAGAGTAACAGATGTAACACTGCGCTGTTTTTCCCTTTTCCCCAGTTCATACTTTCACTTAAAGTATAAAAGCTAGAAGCAGAATAGATAATTTTATATGACAAAATATGAAATATAACGACTATGATATATATTATATCATTTTCATATGTTTATATTTTTTATACTTAGCAAAAAATTGTAGAACTTCTCTAGAAACTCCTGAGTACTAAGTTTTATTTTCATCCTTGAAGCTGAGAAAGAGGGTCTCAAAAACCTAAATTCAAAATAGAACTATATGAAATAATCTCTGAACTGAGAACTTAGACTTGATTTAGAGAAAGCAGATATATTTTCACTCCTATCATGATTCTTTTGAGTTTCCTATGAGATTGAGCGTGAAAATGTATAATGGAACGGTATTCTTAATGTTAAACTTTTCTCTGTTGTGTACAGAAATATACCTTATAATTATATATCACTTTACAGTATTTCAAAATATTTTCACATATATTATCTCCTTAGAGATATGAAAGCACAAAACATTAGAAATGTACATATAACATCTATTTGCCGTGAAATGCAAGTTAATATTTTATCAATAGCCAATATTTAGTATTCTTGCAGGCCATGGTACAATAAAGTCTATATATTTGCAAAGATTCAATAATGTTTCTAGCTATTTGGCCATGCTTCACCACATTTTAATAACAGCTTCTCAGTAAATTTCTGCAAGCATACTGTAATTTTTAAAAATACAAGACATCAGAGTCAAACCCAGGGGACTGCTTCATATCTAAGACACACAGAAATACATATCTATAGATCTTATTTTAAAAACTATTAAATGTACAAAGTATTCTTAATAGAAAAAAATATAGACACTCATAATTTTTATCTGCAAAAGGAATGACTTCCTCTCTCCCTTTTTCTCCACTGAATAATTCTCTCATAAGTTATTTACATGTAGGAACCACACTGTTACATGTGAACTTGCATTTAAAGAACAACATGGTGGGAAAGGCCACTGTCTTAAATGGAAGCAGGCAGCTTTACCCTTGAGATTAAATTTTCTCAAATCCAGTGGCACAATCTAATCAAACCCACAATTAGGAATAATCTAAAAGTTAAATTGTTGAACGAAATGATTTTACTTCTAGGGGCTCTGACAAACTACAATCTCTAAGTAATTCATATTATATCTGTTTATTTTAGTATCTGTCCACTGTGTATCAATATTTTAAGATCTGCGCTTAGTTTTTAATTTTTACTATTTATGCACTTAGAAATCAGTCTCAACACTTTATCATATATGCAAAATTGGTAAGATAGTTTGAATTAAATTAATTGTATTCCTACAATTGGGCCTACCGTGACAACCTCCTCTCATGCCCTAACCCTGTGGAAGTGTTTATTGAGCTCTATAGGGACGCAGATACAAGCCCCACATTAGCGGGTCCCCTGAAAAAAGAAATTGAAATGAAAAGCAGTATTGTTTCCCCAAATCCTAATGCTCATTTCACAAAACAGTGGAAAGCCAAATTTGGCATATTATGGGAACTAAAAGTGACAAAATGTTCTATAATGTATTTATTGGAATATGACACACAACACGAGTGTTACTAACATTTATATTAAAAAGTCAGGTTTGAGCAACTGTGATGGTTTATGTAAATTTCAAAGCAATGATATTATATTTCTAAAGACACACTATCAGTGTATTTATTTTCTAGAAATCCTCTGCTGAAAATCCTCTGATCAATAATGGTAATAGAAGATGATAGGATGTGATTAAAACCTAGAACCTAGTAAAAATTCTCTGGTGGTTAAAGTGAATAGAACTTTTCGTAAAAGCCTCAGAGACACACAAAAGCCAATTCCTTTCCAAATGAAACACAGTGAAGTTTTTTTCTATTAATTTCCTTAACTATATTTATGCATATGCTTCAAAGTTCTCACTACCATGTTCCTGATTGCTTTTCTGATGTGTAATAATAATTAGTAATAATATTATATTATACTGGGAATAAAATTATTTGCTCTTAACCAACATTAACACATTAAGCACTTACTAACACTCAGTATATGTAATTTCAAATTTGTTCTTAATTTCATGGTTTGACAACTTAGAGATGCATCAAATTGTATTTTCCAAAAAAAAGATACGCCATGGACTAAGCAATATTATTGATTTCATAGGCCACATAACACAGAGATATTCACAGTTTTAGGAACCACTGACTTGTTTCCAGTGCAAGAGGCACGTCTTTGAAAAATGAGTAACTTCCTTTCTTATTTTTTTAATTCTTCACACTCATTTGCATTCAGAAACAAGCACCAAATTTATACGGAACAGCCACAGAAAGTAAAAGTCTTTTCTTGGACTTTTGCATCAAAATTTGTTTTTAAGCACTTACTACAGAAAAACATTTTTACCATTTTAAACAAAGCAAATTGTCGGAGTCATGCAGTTGAAAGTCCGCCTCCGTTCTATTTAAATTTCAATACAGATGATGTGCATGGACACTAGAAATGCACGTGCCAGCTTGTAACAAAGATGGCAGGGGGCACAGGAGGAGAGGGAGAGAGGAAAAGCGAGCAGGCTGACAGGCAGGCTGGGGGATCACCGCTCCTCAGGAACATCATTTCACTTGTCAGAACTTAAAAACAAACATGGTGAGGGTTTACGATGAAAAAAAATCTACATTACTTCCTGAACACGTATGAGAAGACCAAATTCTTTCTTCCAGCTTAAAACAATTAATCCATCAATCGGGTAAAGGTGAGGTGACACAATGACACCATCCTATTGATCGTCTTCACGTGGGCTGTTAATCTCGCAAAAGAATTTATTTGATATACCAAATACTACATGATTATTTCCAGATACATTGAAAACAATTTTAAAGTAATTATTGTGTACAGAATTTGAAAACTCATATCCTAAAAGTGTTACACAGTACATTCATTCATTGGGTCTCGCCTTAAAACTTCATATTAAATATTAAATTGTCATCCAAAACAAAAAGCAAATAAAAAACGCTTACAACAGAAATCACAGACAGACGGCTGAAGCGCGGCCCCTCTCTGTTCTTCAGGGTACATCGGGGAGCTCTCCCTCCTTCCCTAACCTGGTGCGTGGGTTTTCTGACAACTCACGGTGACGGCACCTCATCACCGGAACCTGTATTTCCAGGATCTTCACCATCTTGGCTGTAATTCTCACCTTCCTCAGCTTTTTCGGGAGGAGATGCAGTCTCCTTCGTCTCTGCGGGATTACTAACTGTTTTTTCTGGGGGAGAACTCGCGTTTTCGGCCTTCCGCTCCTCCTCCGCGCTCCCCGGCCGCGCATCCCCGCCGCCGGGCTCCGCGCCCGGCCTGCCTGCCTCTTCTCCCGCCTCCCGAGGCGCCCCTATTTTCTCCTCGGCTGTTTTGCCACCGCCGGGAGCAGCTGAGGAGGCGCTTCTGGAGTCCTTGGGTCTTTTGTGCGTCGGGGTCTGGCCGCCGGGCCCGGCGGGGGGCGCGGCCGGCCTCTGCGCTCGGGCCCCGTCCGCCGGCTCCTTCCTCGGCGGGCCCCAGATGAAATTCTCCGAAGGCGTGTAATGCTTCTGCGCGAAGCGGAGCAGCTTTCTCCTTTCTCTTCTGTCTCTAATCGTATAAACAAAATACTCCAGAGCACTCTGCTTAATATTGGGGATAGTGTTTTCCACAAGAGCTTCATGAAGAATAAATTTTACAAGAGGAGATTTAAAACTTTCATATCCAAGCTCACCAAGGCTTTTAAGAATACGGGTGATTCGCAAGTAGTTGTGCTGGGACCTGCAAGAGAGCAATGAATAAAATGGGGGGGGGGGGGGGCAGGGGGGGGAAAGGACAGAAATAAAAACTATTGGAAAATATATATATATATATATTTTGAGGAAGATTAGCCCTGAGCTAACTGCTGCCAATCCTCCTCTTTTGGCTGAGGAAGACTGGCCCTGAGCTAACATCCGTGCCCATCTTCCTCTACTTTATACGTGGGACGCCTACCACAGCATGGCTTTTGCCAAGTGGTGCCATGTCCACACCCGTGATCTGAACCGACAAACCCCGGGCTGCCGAGAAGGGGAACATTTGAACCTAACTGCTGCGCCACCAGGCCAGCCCCTGTAAAAATATTTTTTATGGAACTGCCAGCCATGGACATATGCCTTGTAATGACTTTAGTAAAAGTTATATTTGACACTTAAGAATAAATTACAAGGCATTAAACCCTTATACCTCAACGTAATGCCAATCTGTGTAAAACTCAAATGTACAATATAAATCGCCCTTGTTTCTTTAGTTCTCATATTTGAAAAATATCTAAATCTAAAATTTATTCCCACTGACGTTGAGTTGTTGTTTGTTTACTAAATACAGAGGAAGAATGATCTAATAGATCACTTATTTGCAACAACACCCATGTATCTGTACGTGTCCCAGGTAACCAGAACATAAACACAACATTCGTTAGCTGCCAGTTAATGTCAGCTGAGGAGCAACGTCCACCATATTAGCCAAGTCAGAGGAAAGCAGCAAAAACCCCCCTCCCTTGCTAGAACAATTCTGACAAAGGATGCAAAATGGACTTATTTAGCAGAACATAGTTTGACAGTTAAGAGTGCGGACTTGGGAGTCAGAGCTGAGGCCACGCCCCGGCTCGGCCACCCAGAGGACGTGAAGCTGTGGCCTCTCCCCAAGGCTGAGCATGCTCACCTGTAAAATGGGGAAATGGCCCACGCCCCACTGGACTGCTCTAGGAATCAAACGAGTTGATACGTACGCAGGCCATGTCGGACTCAGTAAGTAGCAGACACTATTGAACAGTAACACTGTAGTTGTTACCATTGCTAAAGATTTGGTATTCAGGACCACCATACTTGGACCAATCCCAACTTGATAACCTAATTCTCTTCCATCCCTGGCCCCTCTCTCCTCCTCTTTCCCTATCAGAGAATTTTATATTTTACTTCTAATGGCTTTGACTCCAAAGATGCCTTTTTCCCCAGGTTGCACTAACATCTTTCTTCTCTGTCCCAAAACTAAGGCCGTTGTCAAATGAATGCTTTACAAACCTGTTTGTCACAATTCATATGTACCTCCCCTACCTCACTCAGCCCAGTAGTTACCTCATTACACGTGCCTGGCCGCATCCTAAAGGAATCTTAAGCTACACATATTAAGCACATGTGTCATCAACGGCCCAGGTGTTTGTTTACTCAAAACTGCCACCAAACCGTAACCATCACTTATTTCTAACTTCCTAAAACCCATTTCACACGTTGGACACGGAACTTCCTATGAGTATCGCGTACCTGCCCTGGCTTCCAAAAGCGGTTCACTCAGGAACAACTGGGAAACCATCTGGGGAGGGCGGCCAAGGAGGCTGAATTATTCGAGGATGGAAGGGGCGGTTCCAGGGTCTCATATTTTAATAAATGTTTGTTTGGACAAAACAAAACCCTTAATGATTCAGGCTAAGCAAACCCTGGGAAAGCCCAGTCCAGCAGTTTATACTGTCCTCATCCTTCTGGACCTTCACCAAAAAAGCAGTATCTTAAATGTTCGACTCTTTGAAAGCCAAAGGTAGAACACAGCACCGATACGTCTCAGTTTTATGAATATGTATTTTTTAATAGTTAGGAAGCAAAAGTCTTTTGAGATAATATAAATTTGGGTGAAGTTAAGACAATGTGCCACTAACAGCAGGACTGATTTGTCTGTCGCGTCTGTACACAGTGGGTATATTCTAAAAGCTTAGTGACAAAACTCCTGGGAAACACCTGCTTCATAAGTCTATGAGAAAGAGATGTATGGAAAAGTGGTAGAACATTTTTTTCATCCCAAGGAAGAGTTATATGATACAAGAAAATTTACTGTATTTGCAACCAACTCAATTTCACATATCCAGCCCCAGAAGAATGGCCAAGTTCAAATTTCCGTATACATTTATCTGCATCTATACATTCTCCAATTAAAAATATTTACATAACAGTAGAAAAGGATAAAAACTTGGGTTGAAGAGAATGAAGATCAGGATCCTGGAACAAAATTATACAAGAAAGAAATCAGGTGTTTCAATATGATTTGAAATCAATGCCACAAATAAAGACAAAATGGGAGAGAGAAGAGTAGCTGAGACCCTCCAAAGGCGAGCAGTCCCTGGGGCTTCAGACGGGGGGACGGGCTGAAGTTGTCAGGAAGACCAGGTCGTGAAGAGAGGACACACAAGGGGCAAGAACCAGGAGACAGAAGAGGCAGAGGGAACGCCGGGTCTACACTGCAGCTCTGTCACCCAAGGTGACCACAGATGAACCTGCACTACCTCTGAGCCTGTGCCCTGGTGCCCCCACCGCCTCCTACTCACCTCGTTTGTTCACTGAAGGCTCTTTCACTCCGCTTCCATCCAATATCTTTGTCTCCTGGGCTACTGTCAACACACGGCGTTCCCTGCCTACTCTAAACAACTCAAAGGTCATACAGATGAAGACACACACAAGTTATGACGTTTAAGGACACATCAGAAAAGAGCCCAACGGAAAAAAGAAAATGGAATAGAAGTTTTCCTATAATCCCCTATACTTTGTTCCAACCTAGTCAATATCACTTTTGGCAACTAAATCAGAAAGGAAATTTGTTTTCTGGAAGATTCTAAGGCAGCTAACTCACAGCTGGAAAAGTTCTATGCAATACCCAAGGAAAGGAAACAGAGAGACAACAGGCGGTGGAAAGAAAGGGAGGTGATGCGGCCAAGGATTGAGACGTGCCAGTTAGTTCAGGCTCCCTCTCCTGACCCAAGCCTGGAGGTCATTTAATTAAAGCCTCAGAAGGGCTTTGTATCCAGCTACCAGTTAGAGGATCTGACAATAGAACCCCAAGGAAGGTTTAAGCTGACCAACATATTTTGTTTTATCATTTATTCATTCAACAAACACTTACTAAACAAGACTGCTATTTCAACCAAAACAAGCGTCTGGGAGTGGAGGTTCTCTAAAATAATAGCGGTGAGTACATGGAAGATGAGGTAACATCAGATCCTCGCCAGAGATTTACTTTTGCCATCCCTCACCTTCAACAGCCACTTGCTTACAGCTTTCTCTGACAGACAAAACACACTTAGGAACTGTCCAGAGAGAGCTGCCCGCACGGCTCAGGCAGGGCGTGTGCACTTCTGCTGTGAGGACAGCCTTGTGAAAGCAGAGTGAGCTTGAGTGATGAGTGAAAGGGTCTAGTTAGGGTCATAAAGCTTTCTGCCCATATCTTCAGCAGTTCAGTTAAGCCCACCCTCTTAACAGTGCTGATGACAACGAATAAAGTACAAGGAGAGCTCGAACAGTCACCGTCAGGCTCATTCGAGCAGGCAACATGAAAGGTCCAGAAAGACAAAAAATTTAGTTAATTGATGCACAAAACTCTGATTTGTTTTGGGCAAAGAAAAATTTCTTAGGTAGTTTTAATGTATGTTTCTCACACTTGCCCAGTTCAGCTAATTATAATGTACTAAAAACTGCTTTAAAGCTGTTGGTTTTACAGTCCAGCACTCCTAAGTCACCCTATAATTAAAAAGAAAAAAAATGCCAGTTTGCATGTGAAGAAAAGAAGAAGAAAAATAAACTTTGGGTATAAGTATTAATGAAAATTATAAATATCCAAGCAAAAGAGTACAGCAAATCAATTACAAATAAACTATGGTAAAACTTTCTTCACAGGTTTTGGGATTTGTTGACCAAAAATGGGCTTTTGTTTTTGACCTAAATAGTGAAGATTCTAATTCTCCTTTTTTTTTTTGAGGAAGATTAGCCTGGAGCTAACTACTGCCAATCCTCCTCTTTTTGCTGAGGAAGACTGGCCCTGAGCTAACATCCGTGCCCATCTTCCTCTACTTTATATGTGGGACGCCTACCACAGCACAGCTTTTGCCAAGTGGTGCCATGTCCACACCCAGGATCCGAATGGATGAACCCCGGGTTGCTGAAGCGGAACGTGTGAACTTAACCACTATGCCACCGGCTGGCCCCAATTCTCCCCCTTTTTTAGTAAAATGTATGGGCATATTTCAGCCTTATAAGATGATTTTCATATGTCAAAGGCTTAACTCATGGATTTAATGTAAAAAGGCAGCAGGCCCAGCAGTGTGAGGAACAGACCGTGCCACAAGAAGCTCACTGGCTGGCAGAAGGAATTTGTAAAACTGTATGCAAGCGATAACCGGAAACACCAGGACACGAGGCAGAGAGCACAAGAGAGGCCATGCGGGCCGTGGGCAGAGCAGAGGTGTCAGGAGAGTCAGCTCTGAGCTCAACGGCCCTATTTCTACCTGGAATCCCATTCTCTTCTGTTGTTGTTTTGTTTGTTTTAGAATATAGAACAGAGAATAAAATGCATTTCAGAGCAGCTTCTGAATTCAAATTCCTGGGTCCATCTGCCGGCTGTTCCCACAGAGAACTCCAAGCAAGGGAAAATAACCCGCCAGCCCCGATGCCCTCCGGGGTCTGTACTTACTCATTCAGATGCTGAAACCTCTCCTGCCAGTTGGCAGCCCGAGCGACATTTCCAGTTTTATCCGTCAGTTTTATTCCAAAAAATTCTAACATCATTTTATAAGCCAGGAGGAATCTTCTAATTGCTTCTTTTGTTTTTTTGAATTCCTGATGAAAAAAGAAAAATCAGCTAAAATGATTCAGTTGCTACCAGGACAATAAAATAACGATATGATTTGGTCATCTCGTATAAAATGAAATGAGCTTGCATTACCTCAATTTCATATGTAGTTAGTTCTTTAGCGTAAAAGTTCAAGCCTTGTTCTCTCAGGGGGAAGAGCCTGTTTTTTAGAAAAATAATATTTTTATATTAAAGCGTCTAGAAAGCATGCGGGATGAAACAGGAGTTGGTTCAAGACAGATGATGCGTGACTGACCATTGGATGTAAGTGTGGCTGTGCTCCAGCTTCTCGAAGTCTCCTTTCCACTTGTTTAGAACCTCTTCGATGTAAACCCCTAAACAGGAAATATTTAGAAAATGAACCAGACAGCTGAAACATTGTCGAAGGCATTTCAAGATTTAATCACTTAAGTTTCATATTAAAACTTTTTAAAATTTAATAACATCACTGAAGAATACGCTTTTAGAAGACTCATACATATGAATGAATGCATATGCCATAGTTATGTAATAAGCCTAGTTTTAAAAAAATTAATGGCACCTCAAATTGCAGAAAGTTCTACTGGACAGCGCTGCCCTAAAGCAGAGGTTGGCAAACTACGGTCCGCCATCTGGTTTGTCAATCGGGTTTTACGGGAACACAGCTGCACATGTGCTGGTCTGTTCCACACACACAGCAGAGCCAAGTGGCTGCCACAGACCCCATGGCCCACAAAGCGGGAAATACTTACTGTCATCTCCATCCAGAATGTGACCTGCCCTAGAGGGTCACACAGCTCTTTACATACTAGATCGGATCAAAATGAATGCATCCCAGGGGAAAAGCAATGAAGAAGGGGAAGGGGGAGGGGCGAGCGCACCCCGCCCAGCTTCACCTGCACACACCTCTCCCAAACCGGCGCTCTCATCCCCATTTACCAACGAGGAAACTGGGATTCCTTCAAAGTCACAGACGAGTAAAAGAATAAACCTCGAGTACAACACAGGTCTCTGCTCCCACAGAGGAAGCCCTCCTCAGCACATCCTACTGTTCCCCTGTAAGAACTGCTTACAACAAAACCCTCCTGCTTCGCAACCTGCCCAGGTCCTCACAACCGACTACATGGCCATTTAGTCAATTTTATAGAAAAAAGCACAACAATATAATATTCCTCTAAACATAACTCATCTCCTTGTTTCCTCCACAGACCGCCGGTCGGCTGCAGAGCTGTGACACACGGGAACCATTCCCCCCACAACTTCCCATGTGTTTCCCATCCACCCCGCCCTCTTCCTACTCAGTAAGTAGAGTATATCATTGCAGGTCTAGGCTCACTGGCAAGTGTCTGCGTGCGTGTGCATGCACGTGTCTGTGTGCACACATATGGGGGAGGAAAGTGTGTGGGTTGATGTAATTTATAAAATAAACTAAAATAATGTTTTATGTGACCTTAGCTTAAACTTCTGACCCCCACCAATCTTAGGAGATTTCAAAATAAATTTTGTGATAAAGATTACAAAAAATTAATGCATTGCTTGAAGTTACTACTTCAAATTACTACCTCAAAAATAAATTCACTATTAGAAATACAAAAATAAATCAGGTAAATAGTGTCATATCTCTATGTTCAATGTTTTTAATAGTTAAAGGCATTCCTTTAGATAAATTTTATTAAATTCAAATCAGAGTCAAATTAACAACCTATTGCATTTCTTAAAAAGGTTTTCTTGCCCCAAGTCCTAAAAGAATAATTTAATTAATCTTATTTCAATTAGTAAGTAAAGCAGTGCGTTTCTATCACTGGTAAAGACTACAAGGCATTTATCCAGAGTTTTCCTTCCAAATCAGAGCAAACTTTTGGGACGCCAGAAAACTGATTAAAAAGAAGTGGATGTGGCATTTCAGCAATGTTCTCCAGTCCTAACTCTCAGCTGGTGGGTTTCCCGGTGCAGCGTACAGGGAATTCCTCTCCCAACACTCCACCCAGCCTTTAGACATCCTTGCTCCAGTTAGCCACCAAGGAATGCAGGGTCCTGCCACTTGGAAAGCTCCACAATCCAGAATCCTCATCCCTGACTCACACTGCTCTGGATTTGGCTGTTTCCACCGAGAGCAAAGAGCAGGAGCCAGGGTCATCCAGTCCACCTACGGAGATTAAGGGCTCTAAGGAGAGGAGCCAGCTTTGCTGGCCTGACCCAGATAAATTAGCCTGCCCATCAGGAACCACACACAGTGTGGTACCTCAGTGAAATGTGCTCATGACCATGGAGGCTGCATCCTCTCACTGTAAGTGTAGAAAAGGTGCCATGAGGGCAACTGTAGAGCTGTGAAGGAGGAGGCGGTTTACTTGGCAGAGCTGAATGGAGATCTGCTATATCTGCAGTTCCCTTCCCAGGGC
>NC_060281.1:1534545-1618755 GCF_021613505.1 Equus quagga
GGGGCTGGCGCGGGGCCGGCCGCCGGCGCGCTCCGGGGGCTGCTCGGGCTGCGCGGGCTCCTGCCCCGGGCCCGCCCCGCCGCCGGGCGCCGGCTCCTCGGGCTCGGGCTCGGGCTCCGAGTCCGTCTGCCAGGTGGAGTCGCAGTCCTCCACGGTGCTGGGCTCGCGGAGGCTGCCCCCGCCGAGCAGGTTGCCCATGGAAGAGGCGCGGGCGCTAGGGCCCGGGCATGGCCGCGGAGGGCGCGGGCGCGGGCGCGGGCGGCGGAGGCTTGGCGCGGGGAGGAGCCCGGCCGCCGCCGCGAGAGCCCGCCCCTCGGCTCCCCTCCTCCCGGGCGGGCGGCGCCGGGGGCCGGAGATCCCCGCTTCCACTCCCCCAGGCCCGCCTCAGCTCGCACCGACGTCCTCTGGGCCGGGCGGGGTCGGCTGCCCGCCTGCGCCCTCGTCCCCCTCCACCCCGTCTCCCTCCTCCCCCTCCACCCACATCTCCTGCACCTCCCCCTCCCTCCTCCTCCACCCGCTCCTTTCCCTTCCACCCAGATCTCCTCCACCTCCCCCTCCACCTTCTCCCTTCCTCTCCCCCTCCACCCCCTACCTCCCCCTCCACCCCGTCCCCCTCCACTCACATCTCCTCCACCCCTCCCTCTACACCCTCCCCCTCCACCCACATCTCTTCCCTCTCCCACCCACTCCATCCCCATTCGCCCCACCCTACCTCCACCGCCTCCCCTTCATCTCCTCTCCCCCCCATCTCCTCCATCCCCACCTCCCCCTCCCCCATCTCTTCCACACCCTACCCGGTCCACCCCCACCCCATCTCTGTCCGTCCCCTCCCCAGGCAGGGATGACCTGCTTGGGGCTCCTCCTAGCTGAGCAGGAAGTGTTCCCGCGGCCTGGGAGCAGGGGGCCTGGGTGGACCTGGTATCCAAGGAGGTGGCACCGGATGCAGGCGAGACCTGTCCACCCCTCCGCCTCTCCTGCTGGTCCAGGAGGGAAGGAATTAGCCTCAGCAGAAGACTGAAGCTAAAGACGACCAGCCCCAGGGAAACAGGAAATCCAAGCTACCAGGACTGTATTTAGAGCAGCCACCTAGAGTCCCCGTGGACTAGACGAAGTCAAAGCTATCGTCACCTCGTCTGATGAGCAAAAGGAGCAGTAACAGCCAGACTTTCACATTGATCCGTGGTACTTTTACCAACACCCACTAATGTTCTGTAAACGAAAGGAGTAAAAGGTGTTACAGAAGTGCTTAGAGATAAAATAGCGTGATGGGATAAGCTGCTCAGAGAAAGGCGACTGCTGTCAACTCTGTGTCGTCTAACCAGAAGGAACACCTCTGGAAGGCAGCGTGTATGTGCCCCAATGTGGCAGGACCGCTGTCGAATATGGACTGAGAAAATGGGTTAGATATGGAAGATTAGTCGGTGTAGTTGAAATAGTTTCTTTTTAAATGTTTCTTGATGAAACAGGAGCCTACATCAAGGCCAATGGGCTGTTTCTAGGGGAAGAATAGGACGAACAGGATGCCTCTCTTCAAGCATTGCAGCTTAAGGTGCCGGCTGTGGGTCTGTCCCTCGCCAGGCTGTGCCCTGGGCGTGTCACATAGATACTTTAGACCTGGATTTCCTCCTCTGGAAAATAGCACCAGACTGTATCTCTCCAAGGCCCCTTGCAGCTCTGACTGGGAAAAGCTCTAAAACTAAGTAATAGACACTAGACGCACAAAAAGATTTTTTGGTCCTAATGGCTTAGTCCAGAAGCCCTGCAGCAGCAGTAGAGCACATGACTGTCTGCTCGTACCTGGGGATTGGGATTCATCTTCCACGGGCCGAGGACCAGAGCCCACGCAGGAGTAAACGCCATCTGTCCAGCCATAGCATTGCAGGTGTAGACAATCTAGGGGTGGCACTCCGTTGGTTGGTCTGGGTGTGTAAAGATGAGTCAGCCTCACACTCTTCACTCTCCACCTGTTGAGACGTAAAGTCCAATTCCCCACCCTGAGTCCCGGCTGACTCCAGTGGCTTGCTCTGGGAGATTACGTAACCATTCTGGTCTCTCTCTGGTAGCCCTGAGCTGCCAGGTAAGACGTTCAACTACCTTGAGACTGTCCTGCCGGAAAGGCCACTGTCTCTGTCTTCTGGCCACCAGGCCCGGCTGAGCCCTGCCTTCCAGCATCCCCTGCTGAATCCTGCTGGTTTTCATTGGATCCTCCAGACGAGCCGGGCCACCAGCTAGGTACCTCTCAGTGAGCTTCACTGATGCCGTGTGGAACAAGGGAACCGCTCAGCAGAGGCCTGCTCAGACTGCTGATCCTCAAAATAGAGGAATGTCATAAAATGTCTGTTGTGTCAAGGCACTAAATGTTGCAGTGGTTTGTTCTACACAAAGGATGATGGAACCGTGACAAGCATCTGTGTAAGTCTATATGTGTTTGTATATACAACTGCTGCAATTAAATCCTGACCTTTTCCACCACCTTTTGGCAAATGTATCAATTTTTTTATAGAGCTATAGATTTCGTGCCAAGTTGTGCAATATATTTTCTAAAGAACATAATTTTACATGAAGTATTACAACGACTTTAAGTAATAATTTTACAAAGTAAGTTTAGAACAATAATTGATCACATTGTGTGCAATCTATGTATTTAAGTTAATTCTGGAGGTATCTCATCTCTAGGTTCTGTACTCAGGAATTACCCTACCTAAAAACCTAAATTTTTCCATTATCCCTACGTTTGAGAATATTTAACATTCCTGCATTGACACTAAAAAAGTATGTCTTTGCTTCATATGAAAAAGTCAACACTTAGTCAGTGCCAGGCACATATTTATTTATCACTATATGTTAGCTGTAATCTTTAGGCATCCAATATGTCTTCACACAATATTGAACTCAGCAATAATCTATATATATATGGAACGAGGAGAAATTTCTATCACAATGGCCTATTATAAAGTATAACTTCTGATGCCCTGTATCCAGAATCTACCCTAAGCTGTATGGATGCTGCAGCCACGCTCTCATGTAACTGTTGTCAGCCTCATCATGGTGTCAACTATGTCCTTGAAGGGTGGGGCCATTGTAAGGAGCTGGTGCTTCAGGAACTAAACTTTTTTGGATAGAATCCAAGACATATGTGACATATCTTAAATTGTTTCTTATAGTTAATTGTGTTTTCGGGGCTTTAGAAAAGAAGGTTTATTGTTATATAATTTCCTTTGAGAGCCTTTCAGATAAAAGGGTAGATCAAAGGCCATTTTATCCAACCTCAGGAGTTAACTTCTCAGCAGCTCTCAGGAATTTAAGACCTATGGTGGAAAAAAAAAATAGTGTTGTAAAAAAATTGCCCTCTTTTATCAAAAGTAACTCTATTTCCATTATTTCTTATAGGAAAAAGGTGTACAAGACACAGTTGTTGCTCTCAATCCCTTGGGAACACAGATGAGTAAATATAAATGACGATACGAGATCTGATAACGAAACGCTATGAGAGCACAAAGGGGAACAGTTCTCTCTCCTTTGTCAGTCAGAAGAGTTGTTCATTCTTTCAATAAAAATGTCCCGAGTACTTCCTAGGAACCAGTCACTGTGATCTGTGGTGGACGCTGGAGAGAATATGCTGCACGAGACCCGTCCCTGCTCTCAGGGTCAATGCCGAAGGCTGAGGAGACAGCACGTTGGAGAAAAGCTAAAACAAAGTGATCGAATTTGGCATATCATGACCTTAGAGAGAGCAGTTTCCGTAGAACGGTGAAAATAAATAATAAATCAGAACAGAAAGAGGAAGTCAAGGCTGCTGGTGTAGAAGATATATATATCTGTTTTGTCCGGGCATGTTAGTGGTAGAGAAAAGGAGGAAGGTCGAGAGCTTGGTTCTCCTTCTTACCTGTGCAGCACCCTTGGTTCCATCAACTCCACTGGTTCCGTCGCCAGGCTGCTCACTTCTTGAATGGTGAGCAGACTGGAATTGTTGGAAGGGCTGGCTGGCTCTCACCATGAGAACTTCCTGGGTGGCGTTTGTCATGGGAATTTAGCAGGGCAGAGAAGCTGCCCGCAGCCACACAGGCTCAGAATCTCTAAGTTGTCAGTGTCGTTGAGTTGATCTGACTTGAAAATTTTCACTCATTTGTGTTTTTTTAAAGTATGCTTTTTGGTGAGGAAGATGGCCCTGAGCTAACATCTGTTGCCAATCCTCCTCTTCTTCTTTTTCTCCCCAAAGCCCCAGTACATAGCTGTAGGTCATTCTACTTCTTCTATGTGGGATGCTGCATCAAGCATGGCTTGATGAGCGGTGTGAGGGAGACGATGGCAGCCTTTGGGCCGGGAAGCAGGCCTTCACCAGATTTTGAACCTGCCAGCACCTTGATCTTGGATTTCTTAGCCTCTAGAACCATGAGAAATAAATGTTTGTTGTTTAAGCCACCCAGTCTATGGTATTTTTGTTGCAGCAGCACAAACTAAGACAGTGAGCATGAAATCAGAACAGGGAACACTATAGGATTTAAATGTTTAGAGATCTTAAAGTCCCAAAGCCTGCAGCCTCCTCTGCCTGTGATAGGGAGCGTAACCGGGCACCGTGCTATTAGGCAGACTGTGCCTCTTAGACTCTATCTCTTCTGAGGATCCGTCAGTGATCAGACTGTTGATAGTGGATTATTCAGGGAAGGCATTTCACATCTCTAAGACCCTGTACAACAGGGGCTCCAGCCAGGCAGAATGCCAGCAGGAGGGCTGCAAGGATAGATGCCCCCTGCTCGGCCAGCCGCTGGGCTGTGGGACTTCCAGGGTGGCTGGGAGAGAAGAGCAGCCCTGGGGGGTGGAGGCTATGGCCACATAATGACTGGCTGTGGCTGTTTCAGTCTTCTGCCGCTGATGGGCTGGCTGTCCTGCTCCTTCACGTGTGTGGACGACTTCATCAGGGCCAGACTGTCTTGGAAGTCTTGGGACCACCCTCTCTGTATGGAGACTGCTCATTTCCATCGGAGTCCATTTAATGGTGAATCAAGACTTAATTCTCAGAGGAAAGCTCTATTTCCAAGTTCTTGAAGACACTCCATTCTTACCCCAGGTATTATTTCTAATAAAAATTAGCAAATTGCAATGAGGTTGACATTTTTCTTCCTCAGAACCTTCTATACTCGGTAATACATTGTAGGCACTTTTAAATGCTTTCTAATGAATAATTAGGTAAATGAACAAACAAACCTGACCTAGTAGCTCTATGTTCCTTTAAACTGTTATCTGTTGCTTTCATCAAAAGCCTGTTAATGAACAGAGTGTTAATACAAAGATAACTCACTGATTAGCTGATCAATAATAGCTCTTGGCAGTCCATAGACTTCAACTACAATGCATTCACTCACTTATTTTAATGATGTGGTATCTTTAGGTATCTTTGGGATTATGAAGACATAGAAAGAGGTGATTTTGTTTTGAGTTTCAAAAGTGTAACAAAAATTAACATTTCCTTGAGAGTCAATGAGACAAACTTTTAATTAGGTCTATGTTATAGGTATTATCATTCAGAAATCATTGAGAGGTCACAGACAGAGACCAGTCTGATCCCAGGTACATGAGCCACGACTGCCAAGTATAAGAAAATAACTGTATTTCTTAACTTTAAAATAATTATTAAATCACCTTGTCATTTTTCCTTATGAAGTAATTGCAAGAATCATTGGTGCTGACCAGCCTTTCTATTCATATAACATTGCATGTAGTCTTCCAATTAAATGGAAACTTTTCTCTTTAATTTCATCTTTTATATTTTGTAAAATAGAAGGGACGAAAACTCAGAGTGTAACAGATTTCTGGGCTTGGGCTTGAGAGGTGTGGAAATCTATACGGACGAGTCCCAAGAAGGCATTGTCAAGGCCCTGCTTTAATAAGTAAAAACGCCATTCCTAGGAATTTATAGTAGAAACCAATCAGTCTGCAATTTGCATGATGCTGAATACCGGGGGAGTTTCTCAGCGAATATTAATTGATGACGATCGAGATTATTACATACATATTTTAAGGTGAGAAGAAGCAAAACTGGATAAATTCACAAGAGGAAATTGATCCAGAAGTGTTAATACCCTTATTAAATCAGTTGTGTCCCAGCGTATTTCGGCAGTCCTTCAGAAAGATGCAAATGCTCTAACCTTTGTACAGGTGGGTTACAAACACAGAGGAGGAAAATAAGGGTGAAGATAGAGGTCGAAAATAGAATTTTCCAATCTCCTTGCAGCCGAGTCCTAAGGGTCCTCATTTTAATACCTACCCCTTTTTCCAACATGGTCAACCTCTCCTTCTTTACTGGCTCCACCTTCAGACACACACACACACACTCTTCCCTACCGTAAAAAAAAGTAAACTTGACTGGATGGTCCTTAATAGCTACTTTTCTATCTTTTAACTTCCACTGACTCCCAAACTTCTACAAATGACAAATGATCTGGATGTTTCCACTTCCTCATTATTCATTCCCTCCACAACGGCATTGAGTTCCCCTCCACTCCACTGAAACTGCTAGAAGTTATTGCATAAGCGTCATAATCTCTGTGGCATGTCGTTCTGCTCACTGTGTTCACCACTTGGGTGACCGGCTCCATCTTCAAATTTCTCACTCCACCACTTTCGGGGTCCCACTCTGTCCGGGCTCCCCTCATTCCACCTCCAGATCCTTCCTCAATTCTCTTCTCGTTTCCTTGACTACCTGCTCTTTCCTCTCTCTTGGCTGACTCTCTAAGGGAATCCACCAGTTATCACAATATTCACTCTGAAAATCTAACCTCTCTGATGACGGCCCCCATTCTATATCTCCAGCCTTGTCCTTTCATGGGGGATTCTACTGTTAGCTGAAAGTCTGGAAATGAATCGTTACTTTATTTTTTTCACAAGTTGAACTCTCTTGATTGCTTCTTTTTGGGTAAGTTAAAGGCTTATTAGTGAAAATCAGAGAATCAGAGATATAAATTTTCTGAGGAAATGCATGGCACATGTATGTGCAGAAATTGATGGAAATGCTGCATTTTGTAAAAAATTCATTTCTATTTTGCATTGAATATGCATTGCTCAGGAAGAGCAATGCATTGAACATATCATGTAATGTCATTGTATGTGTTATAACACAATACTTTAAACCACTTCTTCTGCATATCTGCTCATGTTTCCAGACTTTAGGGCCAGCCTACACTTCTGTACCTTTGAACGAGCGCTGTGTAAATTCCTCTGGGGTGTTTCTGCCGTCTCAAAGTCTCAGCACCATATTGGAAGAACGTGCGTTGTGTATCAGGGGCTGTGCTAGGGACTGGGATACCAAGATGAATGACCCATAAACCCATGCAAGACATCCTGACGTAAACTCTTGATCCTGCTCTCTTCTGAAACTGGAACTTCCCCAGCTTCCCTGCCGTTCTCTTAATCAGCCAAGTTAAAAATCTTGGAATCACCCTTGATTAACTCTTCTTGTTTGTTTCTCATATTGGTAAATCTTCAATATTGGGCTAGTTTTTTTTCTCGAAAATTGTTGTCCTATCATCTGTTCCTTTGTTTCCATGGCTTATTGTCACAACACTGGTTTAACCCTCTGCTCTGCAAAGCTAGAGTACGTCAATAGTCTCCTGCGTGTTTTTTATGATCTATCCACCTCCCTTCTTCCAATCCATGTAGTGTATCACTGCCAGACCAGTAGTCCATAAAGATCCAATTAGAAAAATCCCTTCATCCCCTGCTTACCACCTGCAATGTGCCCATCTTGTTACGATGGGAGCTTGACTTTGCTCGTCTGTCTTTCTCTCTCCTTCAAGCTTATGAATGCCTACTCTTGGTAGCTTTGTCTTCTCATGGATGCCTTGGGTTAAGCAAAGAATGTGTAGATGTGAAACCAAAAGTATAACCCATAAAACTTTTTAAAAGTCTTAAGTTGGTTTTTATCAAAATTTAGAGCTTTTGTTCTGCAAAGGATACTGCTAAGAGAATGGAAAGACAAGCTACAGATTGGGAAAAAATATTGGCAAGTTACGTATCCAAAAAAGGATTTGTCTTCAGAATGTACTCTCAAAACTCAACAATAAGAAAACAAACAACACAATTTTTTTAAATGGGCAAAATATTTGAATAGACACTTCACCAGAGAAAATATACAGATGGCCAGATGACAGATAAGCACACGAAAGGATGTTCCACATCATTAGCCACTCATGGAAACATAAACTAAAATTACAACAAGATACCACTACCTACCTATGAGAATGGCAAAAAAAAAACCCCAAAAAACCTATGAACAATACCAAGTGCTGACAAGGATGCAGAGCAACTGGAAGTCTCATATTTCGCTAGTGGTAATCCAAAATGGTACAGACACTCCGGAACAGGTTGGCACTTTCTTATAAAGTTAAAAACATACTTACCATGTGACCCAGCAATCCCATTTAACTTGCCAAAAAAACCCCACTTATGTTTACAGGAAAAAAAACTACATAAATGATTATAGCTACTTCATTCATAATCACCAAAATTTGGAAACAATCTAAATGTCCATTGATAGTAAATGACAGGAAAGAAATGGTTCCTCCAAACAGTGGAATGCTGCTCAGGAATGAAAAGAAACAAAGTGTTGATCCCACTGGCAGTAGATCTCACAGGCAGCAGACTGAGCAAAAAGAGCTGGTCCTACAACGTTGCATACTGTGTGACTCCACTGAAATGACACCCAGAAGGGGCAAAACTATGGGAAAACTATAGGGAGGAGAAAGAGAAGAGCGTTTGCAGGGCTTAGGGTGTGGGAAATGGGGAGTAAACAGTGGTGGCACTAGGGAAATCTTGGTGGTCATGGAGCTGTCCTGTATCCTAGTTGTGTTCATGATGATGTGAATCCATCTATACGTGCATTAAAACACACAGAATTGTACAGCAAAAAAATGTTATTTTTACAGTATGTTAATTTAACAAAGTTTTAATAGTGATAAAATAATAAAAACTTGAATTAAGTGGGTATATATGATTCTAGAACCATCTCTATTGTTATTTAGGTTGCTTAGAATGTTTTGCTATTAAAAACAACATGAAACTAATGCTAATGAATGTACTTAATAAAAATTATACTTATAGCAGTTAAAAATCTTATAGTCCTCTTTTTAAAGGATATTTTCTTGTAAATATATTGAGTGCCTTTGATATTAAGATAAGGGATACAAAAGGGTTACATGTGTTCAATAAAAATTTTTTTGTATAGCTACAAAAATGCAGCAAAATATACTTGTAATATTTATGAGTTAAAGAAAATAATTATGAGACAGAAAAATGTGTATAGTACTAAGTAACAAAATAATAATTATAGTGATTATAATAGCTATGAATTAAAAGATCAGTTGTAGGTATAATGACCACCATATTAGTTAGTTTAATGAAGATGGAGATTGTAAAGAGAACCTGTACATATTTGAGAATACAGCCACGTGCTGCATAACGATGCTTCAGTCAACAATGGACCACATATATGATGGTGGTCTCCTGAAATTATAATGGAGCTGAAAAAATTCCTATGGCTTAGTGACATTGTAGCTGTCCTTACGTTGTGGTGCAATGCATTACTCGTGTGTTTGTGGTGATGCTGGTGTAAACAAACGTCCTGCACTGCCAGTCATATGAAAGTATAGCAATACATTTATGTACAGGCATATCTCACTGTATTGCTCCTCATTTTATTGCACTTTGCAGATATTACTTTTTTTTTTGGAGGAGGATTAGCCCTGAGCTAACATCTGCCACCAATCCTCCTCTTTTTGATGAGGAAGACTGGCCCTAAGCTAACATCTGTGTCCATCTTCCTCTACTTTATATGTGGGATGCCTGCCACAGCATGGCTTGACAAGCAGTGCATAGGTCCACACCCAGCAGCTGAACCGGTGAACTCTGGGCTGCTGAAGCAGAACGTGTGAACCTAACCCCTGCGCCACTGGGCTGGCCCCAAGATATGTTTTTTACAAGACTGTCCACCAGCATAAAAGAGTATAACTTGCTGAAGGCTCAGATGATGGTTAGCATTTTTTTTTTTTTTAAAGATTTTTTTATTTTTTCCTTTTTCTCCCCAAAGCCCCCCGGTACATAGTTGTATATTCTTCGTTGTGGGTCCTTCTAGTTGTGGCATGTGGGATGCTGCCTCAGCATGGTTTGGTGAGCAGTGCCATGTCCGCGCCCAGGATTCGAACTAACGAAACACTGGGCCGCCTGCAGCGGAGCGCGTGAACTTAACCACTCGGCCACGGGGCCAGCCCCTGATGGTTAGCATTTTTTAGCAACAAAGTATTTTTTAATTAAGGTATGTATATTTTTTTAAGACATAATGCTATTGCACACTTAATAGACTACAGTATAGTGTAAACATAACTTTTATATGCGCTGGGAAACCGAGGAATTTGCGTGCCTCCCTTTATTGTGATATGTGCTTTGCTGTGGTGGTCCAGAACCTAACCTGCAATATCTCCAAAGTATGCCTGTACAGTACATAACACTTGATAACGGTAATAAACGACTATGTTACTGGTTTATGTATTCAGTATACTATACTTTTTATGGTTATTTTACAGTGCACTCTTTTTACTTATTAAAATAAAGCTTACTGTAAAACACTACATAGTGTTACGCCAGCAGTAGCCTCATACATCTCGTGTTTACCGTGTGTCTTGATTGCATCATTTTTTCCTCTGCTTGATTTAATCTCATGTTGTTTTGCTCATCATGGCTCCTAAGCGTACAAAAACTACTGCTAATGTTTCCAATAAGAGGTCACATTGAGTGACTGAACTAGAAACAAAATTAAAAGTGATTAAAGACTATGAAGGTGGAAAATCAGTGATGGTTATTGCTCAGTAGTCAGGCATGTCCCATTCCACCAGGGCTACGCTCCTGAGGAACAAGAACAAAGTGATGGAAGCTGTTGGAAGTGATGGAAGCTGTTAAAGGATCTGCTTCATTGAAGCCAACGAGACTAATAGAAATTTGAGAAGGACCTACATCAGATATGGGGAAACTTCTGATGACCTGGATTGAAGACCAGGCACAGAAGCATATCCCTCTCAGCACCATGACAATCATGACCAAAGCAAGAAGCTTGTGGTGTTGAAAGAAAAGGCTGTATCTGACTACGATGTTGAATTCACCGCTAGCTCTGGGTGGTTTAAACGATTCAGGAGTCATTATTCATCACATCATGTGAAAGTGCTGAGTCTGTGAGTGCTCATGCAACAGCAGCTGAAGAATTTTTGGAAACTCTAGATGAGCTGATTGTGGAGGAAAATTCCTTGCCAGAGCAAATATTCACTATGGACGAAACCTCCCTATTCTGGAAACGGATGCCTGAAAGGACTTTCATCCATAAGGAGGCCAAGTCAATGCCAGGTTTCAAGGCTTTTGAGAACAGGATAACAGTCTTGCTTGGGGTCAATGTTGCAGGCTACAAATTGAAACCCTTTGTGATGTGGCACAGGGAGAACCCCAGGGCCTTCAAGCATGTCAGTGAGCACGCACTGCTGGTGTACTACAGGAGCAAGAAGTCATGGATGGCCCAGCTCCTCTTCCAAGATGCCTCCTGAATTTCTTGGCCAGCAAAGTGGAGAAGTGCTGTTTGGAGAATAACATACCTTTCAAAATTTTGCTTATTGTTGCTAATGCTCCCAGACATCCTCCTTTTACTGGTGGTCTTCATCCCAATATCAAAGTGGTCCTTCTCCCTCCCAATACCACCTCTTTGATGCAAGCAATAGATGAAGGAGTTAGCAGCTTTTAAAGCCTACCACCTGAGGAGCACCTGCCCAGGCTATTGCTGTAACTGAGGAAGACACTGATGCAATTCTGGAAGGATCACAACATCTATGGCTGCATCAAGAACCTTGCTTGGGCTTGGGGTGATGTCACTAAGGAATATATGAATGGCATCTGGAAGAAGACACTCAAGAGGTTTGTCCGTGACTTCAAAGGATTTGCCAAGGGTGAGGAGGTTGCAGAAATCATCAAGGCTGTGGCTGAGATGGCAAATGAATTTACCCTGGGTGTGGATGAGGATCATACTGAGGAGCTCCTAGAGCTGGTTCCTGAGGAATTGACTAATGAGGCGTTGTTGAAACTGGAAGAGGAACGCATAGCTGAAGAGGCAAAAGAAAAGGAAACTTCAAGAGAAGAAAAAGAAGAAAAACCCCAAGAAAATTCACAGGGAAGGGTTTAGCAGAAGCTTTTGCAGACCTCACCAAGCTCCTTAAAAAGCTTGAAAACATGGACCCCAATACTGAAAGATTTTAATTAATAGAGAGGAATCTTCACAGTGCATTACCTGCTTACAAGCAAATCTACGATTGAAAAAAGAAACAAACCAAGCAAACCACCATGGACATATTTCTGAAGAGTGACACCTCCTCAAGAAGAGCCTCAGGCAGTTCCTTCAGGAGGTGTTCCAGAAGAAGGCACTGTTATCAAGGAGATGACAACTCTGTGCACGTCATCGCCCCTGGAGACCTTCCAGTGGGACAAGATGTGGAGGCAGAAGACAGTGATACTGATGATCCTGACCCTGTGTAGGCCTAGGCTAATGTGTGTGTTTATGTCTTAGTTTTTAATAAAAAAGTTTAAAAAATAAAAAAACAAAATAAAATAAATTTTTTTTGAGGAAGATTAGCCCTGAGCTAACTGCTGCCAATCCTCCTCTTTTTGCTGAGGAAGAGTGGCCCTGAGCTAACATCCATGCC
Organism: Equus quagga; assembly: GCF_021613505.1. Classification (NCBI taxonomy): domain Eukaryota; kingdom Metazoa; phylum Chordata; class Mammalia; order Perissodactyla; family Equidae; genus Equus; species Equus quagga. The sequence goes on from NC_060281.1 coordinate 1,547,271, forward strand.
CATCTTCCTCTACTTTATATGTGGGACGCCTGCCACAGCACGGCTTTTGCCAAGTGGTGCCATGTCTGCACCTGGGATCCAAACTGGCGAACCCCGGGCCGCTGAAGTGGAACGTGAGAACTCAACCGCCATGTCACCAAGCCGGCCCCAAAATAAAAATTTCAAAACTAGAAAAAAGCTTATAGAATAAGGACAGAAAGAAAGAAAATATTTTTGTACTGCTATACAATGTCAAACGTTTTAAAAAATTAAAAAGTTTATAAAGTAAAAATGTTATAATAAGCTAAGGCTAATTTATTAGTGTAGAAAGAAAAATATTCTTTATAAATTGTGTAGCCTAAGCATACCGTGTTTCTATGGTCTACAGTAGTGTACACTGACGTCCCAGGCCTTCACACTCACTCACGCTCTCTCACTGACACTCAGAGCAACGTCCAGTCCTGCAAGCTCCATTCGTGGTAAGTGCCCTATACAGATGTACCATTTTTTATCCTTTACATGGTATTTTTACTGTACCTTTTCTATGTTTAAATATGTTCAGATACACAGTACCTACGCCTGTGTTACAGTTGCCTACAGTACTCAGTACAGTAACGTGCTGTGAAGGCTTGTAGCCCAGGAGTGACAGGCTACCCCAGACAGCCTGGGTTGCAGTACCCTGTACCCTCTAGGCCTGTGTAAGCACTCTCTGTGATGTTCACAGAAGGACAAATTTGCTTAGTGACACATGTAAGGCCGCAAACCCACCGGGGCCAGGGAGGCAGGATATCGTGCTGAGAGACCAAAGAAATGACCTGGAGACTGCGAACCAGACACACAGGTTTACTGGGTCCTACTTAACGGGAGTGTCCAGTGGCGGCCAGCTGGACGGAAGTGTGCACCCACAACCGCCCCTCTGAGAGAAGCTTGACTAAGTAGGCAGAGGAGCAAAGCCTGTATGCTTGCCAGAGGGCTGTCCTTGGTACCAGCAGCGTTCCTAGGAACAGTGGCTCACATGGAGGGGCTCTGTGTCCCTCTAAGATGAGATGTTCTGCCCGTGGGATAAGGGAGGATCCGGGCTGGCCAGGCCCAAATCGTTACAAATCCCAGTAGCTGAGCTGCCTGCCCAGATGGGAGCCAGAAGGACACATGGTTGCAATGGGACTGGTAGTTTCTGCTGAGTGAGCAAGGCCCAGGCCCTACAATGCATTTCTCAGAACGTGTCCCCATCATTAGGCAACGTGTGACTATACACCATTGTGGAGAAATGCAGGTGATACAACGGGCAGAGGATTTCTGTGAATCTGCTTGTAGGAGTCTTCCCAACACAGAAACTTGCACACAGGTGAAAACCACAAAACATCACCTGAATGGCCTTGGGCCCCAAACTGATAAGACATCGGGATTTTCCACAAAAGCTCAGTGTGCACTCTATGTGTTTAATATGTCTTACTCTCTGTAAGACATTCAATGGTACTTATTGCATACACTTGAGTTAATCTGCTGCAGCAAAAATAAAGCTGAGCAAACAATATGAACTCAATTTGTGAAGAAAAGACAAGGCCTGATGACCAGGGAGACAGAATGTCAATATGGTGGCTGACATCCTAGAAGCCAAAGAAACTTCCACAGTATTCCTGGGTTGCATGTAAAAGAGACATGGAAATGACACATTTTCAGGATAGTCCATTGAAGTTACAACCAAACCCACCTGCTCTAAACTGGACATTCAACTAATACAGGCCAATGGTGAGGATACTCACCAACCCGGGGCAGCTATGAACTGAATGTATAGTGTGTGTGTGTGTTGTGTGTGTGCAATTCAATTCTTTTTTAGTACAAATGTTAAAAATCAAAGATTTGGCTCAGGGATGTAGAAAGCTTGAAAGAATGTCACTTCTTCATCACTCGACAAAAACTGTCAAGCTGACTGCAAGTTCATCACTTTTCTTGAACCCATCAGAGAGCTGAGGTCATAGGATAACCAACTAGCCCCAAATCCAAGGACAGACAGGCATCTGCAAGGAGAGACAAGACATGGCCGCTTACTTACCTGGGGGCAGACACAACTGGACACTGTTTGTGGGAGAATTCAGCCAGAATAGCTAACAAAGTGGTAGAGGCTGAATGTGGGCTGGTGGGAGAACGTGGAGCCCCCGGGAGCTGCAGGCACAGGAGAGTCTGCACCTTCCTGCAGGCTCTTCTCCATGAACCCCGCATCCAGTGCCCTGAGAAAGCACCCCTGGACTTGGAGGCCTGAGGAGCAGACTAGCAGCCTCTGCTGAAGGGGCAGGAAACCCCACTAGGACTTTCTCCTTTATCTCCCCCGTGGAACAAGAGCCTTCAGCTGTGAGGGAGGAGGGCAACAAATGTTGTCACCCTTGGACACAGGTGAAAACCCACGGCAGCTGAGGAGGGAAACAAAATAACCTTCCAGCCCTCGTTCCAGTTCGTCTAGGAGGGACAAGGGACTTTCAGTGCAAAGCTGGGAAGTCCCTGCCAACTGGGAGGAAGCAGTCCCCCTGACCCTGGCTGAGGCTCTGGAAGGCTGCTTGGGTAATCTACCACAACTCCAGAGGAGGGAGAGACAGGAGCACAGAGAAGACCACACCCCCCCACACAGGCCTGCCTGAGACTGAGGCTTGTGACACAGAGAGCTCCCTGTCCCCGGGCCCAGGTTCACAGCTGAGCACAGGTGACAAGTGGGGGTGGATGTTGCAGGGAGAGGGGCAGTGGTGGAGACAGACCCACTCCGAGGGGCAGTGCAAAGGGAAGCCTTGAAGCTGAGGGTGGAGCTGATGTTGCCAACAAACCACCAGCAAACCAACCCTCACTGAAACATGCTGCCACTGATGGAATCTGACACCCTGAGGGTGACCACTGAGGGAGGGCATGGCAGACTCAGCCCCACCCCTAACCAAATTCACACACCAAAGTACCAGCAGAAGCACAGGCATATGCATCTCCAGGCATCCAATCTATTTTCCTCATCTCTACTGTCCCAAACAAGCTGTCTGGCTTTCAACAAAAAATTACGAGGCATAGGAAAAGGGGAGAAAAAACAACTCTCTCAAAAATAAAGCAATGGACAGAACCAGACTCAGATACACAGAGATGTCAGAACTACCCAACAGGGAACCTAAAACACCTCTGCGTAACAAGATAAAGCTCTGGCGGCGGAGGAGGACAACAGGCAAGATCAGACAGGTAATTGCAGTAGAGGGATGGAAACTATACAAAGAATCAATCAAACTGAAATGCAAGAAATGAAAACCGCAACAGACTTGACAGAGTCAGTGAACTCGATGATTGGTCAATAGAAATCACCCAAACTGGAACACAGAGGAAAAAATTCAAAATCTCCTAGGTATTTACCCAAGAGAACTGAAAACTTGTGCTCAGAAAAAGCCTAGACATGAATGCTTATCATATCTTTTCATGATCATCCCAGACTGGAAACAAGCCAAACGTTTTTCAGTCAGTTAGCAGAGGACCAAAGCACGGCACATCTGCACAATGGAATACTGTTCAGCAATAAGAAGGACTGAACTACTGATCCTTGAAACAACATTGATGAGTCTCAAGTAGATTTTGCCAAGTGAAAGTACCCAGACCCAAAAGGCCATATGTTATGTGATTCCATTGATAAGTTCAAAATAGGGGCAGAAAACAGATGCTTGGTTGGCAGGGACCGGAGTTGTGGGTGGGGGTGGTTGTCCACAGGGGCAGCACGAGGGAACTTTGGGGGTGATGGACCTGCTCCGTAGCGTGACTGTGGTGGCAGACACATGGCTCCAAGCATTCATCACAACCCAGAGAATTACACACCACAGTGAGTGGATAGTACTTTATGTAAAGTACACAAAAATATGCCAGGGTGTGGGAGTACCCCAAAATGGGATATGCACTCTAACAAATGCTGCTAACCGAATCCTACCCCAATAACACCACCACACAACACAGGTGGGGAAGAAAAGAATGCACCCAAGTCACTTTAGAAAGCAGTATTTTGATCAAATACCATTAAGGCTAAAGACAAAATGATTGTACAGACATACTACATTCTGGTTAATAAATGTGTTTCTCACAGAGATATGAGTTAGCAATTCTGACCTACTTGTGCATGCACACTAGGATTGAACAAAAAAGTAAATACATTGTAAATTCCAAGAACCAGATTTCTAACTATCAGAGAAAGAATAAACCCTGTGCTATTGGATTGGAATTGAATTGGAACTATGGACTCATAGCTTTTAATATATATATTATATATTTAATTCTATATAAAATAATATTTTATACATATTTATATTTATGTATATTTAATATATATACAGATTATACGTAAATATACAGATGTAGAAGTCAATATAAACCGTGTGCTTGTATGGGGTTACTAGGATATACACAGGTACGTGTTTACGTACATATACATACATATTATCTATTTTTTGTTGAGTCACATTGATGTGACCTCCTTTAAGATCAGCTCAATGCCACCTCCTCAGGAAGCTTTCCAGCTTTCCCTCTGCTCTGATCCTAATTTGCTCTATAATTCCCTTACAGCACTGGTCAGATTTGTCTTGGACTTTGGTAGCTATCTTAGATGCCCTCCCAGACAGTGAACTCTTAAAGGTCTCGCTCCCGCTTGGCTGTCATCTCTTACAGTGTTCTCCGTGACCTCTTAGGTAGCACAGGCGCTCAGTGAATTACTGAACGGAATTTGAGATTAGAGATCTCTAAACACAAATCTGAGTGTCTGGGAATCAACACGCCCTTGAGGTAATTCGTTCTCTTCAAGCTAGGTTCCCCAGGGCCTTGGAAAGTCTGAAGAGTCTCTTCAGGGTTCAGTCCTGGGCCCTCAACACTTTCCTTTCATTCTCCTCGATATCATCTGATCCCTATGGCTACGAAAACTAAATACTGAATGTGCGTATCCAGCCGTGACTTCTCTTCACAGAAACCTGGGCATCTTTCTGTTCCCCCTCCCCACCCCTCTTTTCCCATTTGCCTGCGACTGGTCAGGGAGCCTTGTGCCAACCCCCCTCCACTTCTCCCCAGTTACCCACTCCACCCGCCATGGCCATCTCGTCTCTCCCCGAAACTGCTGAAAGCTGTTCACCGTTTACACTCTTTACTTTATTTCAACTCATTTTTCATAAAGCAGTTAGGATGATTATTTTAAAAGTCTAAAGCCTATCACGTGTCTTGAAGTTGTTTAAAAGTCCTCAGTAGCTTCCCACTGTACTTAGAATAAAACCCAGTCACTGTATTTTTTTTGCCCTCAGAGCTCTGCAAACAACTCCACTCTCAGTCATGAGCCTCCTGTCAGTTCCTCAAACTTAGCCGCCTCTTTCCTTCTTCAGAGCTTTTGCAACCATAGTTAACTCCTGCTAGAGCAGAGCTTCTCAAATCATCTGCAGTAAGGGATCAGATCTTTTGTCCCCCTCAATTTGTCGAGGAACTATACTTTGTAAAATACAGTGAAAATCAACTACAAGAAAAAATGTTTAAAGAAATATGTCATTTTTAGATTTAACAGACATAAAGGTAGCCATCAAATTACTATAAATGTTTCAAATGCTTATTCTCAATTTCTGAACAGATCTCATGGCAGTTCAAGAACAGTTTGCTGACAGGGATGCACGCGGGCTCCTGGTAGCCGGCGTTGAAGCACTGAGTATATGGCTGATTCCACCTGCTCTTTAAGGGCTCAGCTTGAATGTCATTTCCTCGAAGAGCTGCCCCTGACCATGTTATCGAATGAGGTCCACCCCCCTGTATAATATTCTCTATCACTGCATCCTATTGGTTTCATTCACAACACCTATCTAAGTTACACTCATGGATACACGCACATTTCTCTGCTTACTTTATTCTCTGCCTCTTCCTCATAAAGTCCAGGTGGCAGGGACTGTGACCATTTTTTTCACTAATGCATACCAATTGCAGAGTCAAAAATATCAAATTTTATTCGAGACTAGTGAACTTCTCAGAGCCTTTAATGTGCTAATACGAAGTGTGAAATTCCAAGAGAGGGCCTTAAAGTGCAGAGTTTCTCAAACTCATTTGACCAACAGACCCTTTCCGTCCTCTAGAATACAGCATAGGAAACAATCATCTAAAGAAATATCCACAAATTCTGTACAGGCTAAAACTACCTTTACCAGGTTATAAAGTTTAATACACATTACTATTTAAACCTAACCTGCTGTCATTATTTTGTGAGTGGAGAAAGTAGAGCATTAGAATTATGCCAAGGATTTGGTGGGCTAGGGGAATGCAATACTCATGTGTCCATTTTTCTCTTGGATTCCTTTCTATCTTTTCATATTCTGGCCCTGAAACACTGAAAATTAAACTCCCCAGATTTCTCAGCCAGATGACTTCTGGAGAGTTCTTCCATAAAGAGACACTGGCAGGAGATTGGAAAGCTGAAGGAAAAGGAAAAATTTACTTTCTTTGCTAAAAATTCCTGTTTCTGACGGCAGTGGGCAGGCTCAGGCTTCAGTGCCTTCTGGCCGTGTGGACTGTTGCTGGCTGTGGCAACTCCAGCCCTGTCCAGAGTTCCAGCAGCAAAATGCAGCCACAAAGCTTTCAGCAGCTGCAGCAGTGATGACAACGAGTTTGGCAGCGGTGTGGCTTCTGGCCTCCAGCAGTGTCCACTGTAGGCATCCCCCTGGGTCTGGCAACATCACCTCCTCCCTGTGTCCCTCCAGCCGGGGCTGATAGTGACTTCCCCTAGTCACTGACTCTGTGTTACCCCACCTTGTGCCTTTTGCCCCATTGGGCCTTCCAACACTGTTGAAACCAATTCCTTGCATGAAATGCGCCTCTGTTTGGAATCCCTAGAGTGGTTTCTGTTTTACTGACTGGACACTGATGGCTATGGGGTCAGAGTAGGAGAAGGTGATTCTATTTTTCAAACAGATTTCATGAGGGTAGAAAAATGTCATCTGCTCTGTCTGATGTCAATATGAGTCAAGAAGTAAGTGTTAAGGGAAACACCCAGAGCAAAATGAAGTAATGAATCATGGGAACAAAACCATGAGTGAAAACTGGAGCCCCGGATTCTAACCCCGGGTAACTTCTGCAGGTCATCTCACTGCTCTGGACCTGAATGTCCTCACGCCCCTCCTCCCTGATTGCTTTCAGCACCAAGGGGTGCACAGAGGCCCATATCCCCCACAATCTGCCACCAGAGCCAACCCCAATAAGCAATCTAAGTGAATGCCATGAGCTTGCTCTGCCAACGCAGTGTCAGAACAAACCTCTTAGTTTCCAACTCTCTCTCCATCTGGACTACACCCCAAACCCTGTCTAAGTAGAAACTCTGGAGGTGCCACTCTTCAAGTGTTATTTATTCAGTACTTCTCCTGTGAGGCACTGGGCAGGGGAGAAACAAGCTCACACAATGATGCATGAGACACAGCACTGTACACAAATAACATTAAAGCTCTGAGTGAAACAAGTGCCATCGTAGAGATACAAGTTAAGGCAGCAAGTACTGGGAGGAGGGAGCAATTAATTCTGCGGGGACTCCTCCAAAGGCTGCACAGAGAACTCATCACACGTTGTGGAGCATAGGGCTCATGCGGCTGAGTGAAGAGAGCTGAGGGCAGAAGAGTAGAGTGGGGTTGGATAGAGCGGGACCTTCAGGGGCCACCCCACTTTATTACCCCTTCTGGCACGTGGAAGCCATATGAGACTTTTAAACTAAAAAGGGATATGAAAATGTTTTAAAATTTGAAATACATAAACACAGGAAGTGGTTGTTGAGAAACGACGTTACTTGAGGAAGAAAATATTGAGCATTTCATGCTATTTTTATATGTCTGTTACCCCACCTTGTGCCTTTTGCCCCATCAGGCCTTCCAACACTGTTGAAACCACTTCCATGTATGAAATGTCCCTCCATTTGAAATACCTAGAGCGGTTTCTGTTTTCCTGACTGGACAGGGTAGATGTATAGTGACCCATCAGTGGGATGCCCATGACACAGTAAGCAAAAGCAACTGTCCTTATAAATTGTCATCATAATGGCACCGCCAGGTCAACTGAAACATTATTGGAAGGAAGTATTCATGTTGAAAGACTAAAACTGCAGTTGCAAGAAAGAATTTAATATCTCTCTGAACATGTAGAATGAAAATAATATTTTTTAAGTTTCCAGATATTACTGATTTGGAAGGTCACTGAGAAATACTAATAGTTTATGGATATAAAGAACTGAGAAATGTGATTCAATATTGCATAATAAGAAGCAAATTACAGAAATATATTCTGAACTCATTTAGTGACTGCATATTCCATCATCAGGGAAGAAATAGTGATGAGATAAAGATTTTTGAATGCCATTACATGGGAAATTAGTTATGAATTTTCAAAGTAAAATGATAAAAGCACTGATAAAGTCAGCACTATTCTGAGCTATATATGTCAGGGACTCTAAGCCAGGTGAGGAAATTTTAAATCCTCTCAAACAACCTTAAGATAAATTGCACCTGGAATATCTCATTATCTTTGATTAGCACTGTATCAGAAAGATGGAGACAAACCGAATGGAGAACTAAGAAAAGCAGCTTCGTACGGAGGAAACTGATTTATGAAAAATATTATAGGGACAAAACATGTGCAACTTTGCGAAGAGATGACTAAGGAATGATGACAGTCTATAAATATTTGAGAGGTGTAAACATCCAGTAGGGGAGGAATTATTTAGCATGTTATAAAGAGCTATAATTATAGTTTATGGGATGAAATTAGGCAACCAAGATTTAGAGCATTCAAAACCATCTTCCTTGGGATCCTGGAGACCTGCACTTAAAAAGACAGGGTGACCTTTGGGACATCTGAATCCTTTTGTCTGCTTTTTAAAATTTCTATTTTTTAAAAAATGTAATCAGTTTAACGAAGAGAGATAGACACAAATCTCTTAAGTGTAAGTACAATAAACATTTATTTTGCACACTCCCTTCTTCTAAAAGATTCTCAGGTGGCTCACTCAATTATTCGGCAATAGAACACAGAAGACATAAAATCTGTCAATACTCGCCCATCGAAGCTAATCTTTTCCACTAGACCTGCTTACTAGCAACGAGCAAAACTCACTAATTGGAATTTTGCCTCAATGTTACTAAAGGACTGTAAAGCATTGACCTAGACTAATTGGAGTTATGTACTCATTGAGCTAAAGACAAATGCTGCTGCTTTACATCGAAAAGAATCAAGGTTTTATTTGCCCTTGATACTAATTACTGCCTCTTTCTTGAACTGTTTCTTTCCCTGTAAAAGACCTAAACATCCGGCCACAACCTCTATCCTGTGCCGATGTCCACATCTCACATGGGATGTCCTACTGTTTCCTCAAACTCAGTAGACTCCAAAATCAAACTCATTTGACAAACAACATTCACTGCACACTTTGCAGATGCCAGGCCCTGTGCTGCTGAGCGAGGGATAAAACCCTGATTATGAAAGAACCCCACAGAGAAGAGCTCCTGGATCTTATCTCCCCACCATCAGCCATTTCCCAAGTCTGTTAGAAGCACTGTGTAAGGCTCGGTTCCCAAGAAACACAGGATTTATTGAGATGCTGGTGTTCATGATTTATTGAGGAAGTGCTCTCAGGATCAAAGGAGTGAGGTAGGCAAGACGGGGCAGGGGAATGAGCCAAACCAGGCTGTGGGGCCCACTGGGGTCTGGCTTAAGCCTGATCCATGGGAGCTCTGGAGCATAAATTGTACCCCGAGTTGGTCCCACTTGAGGCAAGAAGGACGGCCTTTTGCACATCCATGTCCATTAATCATTGACCATGGGCTGCTGCCTCCCCAGAGAGCACTCTGGGTAAGCTCAGTGTTTATGCCCCATTCTTCAGTGGATGGCAATTTTCTGGAGAAGGGGGAAACTGGGAGCAATTACCAGTCAACTCTGAAAGCAGCTGTGGGATGCATGCACCATCTGGTAAAGGGCACCTGACTGGCTACCAGCCATGCCTCCTGTAAACACCACCACTCCCCTGGCCATTTAGGGTCACAACTCCTACTCCTGTCAAGCCAAGTTGCACTGTTCACTAAATCTCAAAAATCCTTCCTTTATACTTTCTTTCTTGTGTTCTTCCTTTCTTATTTTTTTCCAGCCACCACTTGGAGCCGTCCAAGTTATTACTGACTCACACATAACCTGCAATCATATTTTCCTAGTAGTCTCAAGATTTCCAGAGGCAAAAAAAGGCTCCACAGGTAGATAAAGCCATTGGGTGGTGACTGGGGTGTATTGGAAAGTGCTGTACGCAGCCCAAGGTAGGTGCACCCAGTGTTGCAGATCTTCTGATATTTTAAGAAAACTCAGAAATCCAGATTTTTATGTGAAGTCTTCTAAATTTTATATGTGGCTACTGATTCTAGATTGTTCTATTTTTTGTTTAATTTCTATGTGAGGTAAAAGGAAACAACACATCTGTAGGTCATAGTGCCCACTATAGCCATTTTGCAAATTCTGGTCAAAAGCCTGTGAGAACAGATGAAAATTAAATAAATAACTGTAGTTCAAAGCGAAGGGAGATAAAAGTGTCAAAGGAGAACAAGAGAAAGTGCCGTGTTCAGAAGAAAGGAAACGGACCCTGAGCACTCATGAAGAAGGGTCTTGTCTTTATTACATTTTCCATTTCTGGTTTCTACCACAGCACATGGCACATAAAAATCCTACACAAATGTTCGAATGAATAAATGAACAAAGGCGCGAACAAAGGAACATGCATCTCTCTGGGTCACTGGGAGTTCAAAGGGACGAGGACACGGTCGGTTACCCAGCCATCATCCTACTATCCACCAAGCGCAAAGGTAAAGCTGCCACTCATTGTTCTCTGGGAGTTCTGTCAGGGTCACTCAGACTCAGATTCGGGTCCCTCTTTCCTCCTCCTCTTGGCCTCACCTCTAGCAGAAAAAGCACGTGTCAGTATTTTGCCAAAGGGTGCTTCTGAGCTTGCAGGCAATAGCAGTCAACAGAGAGGAGGCTAGAATCAGTCTCTAACAACAGCCTTTGATCAGGACCTTTTTACAGAGTATATAGCAGCAGGGGCCACTGCACATCTCAATCTCCTTCAGAAGTGCCCTGTATCCCCCAACATACCCCAATATGGGTAGCTCTTTTTTTCCAAGCCATAAAATTCTGACTGCCAGATCTTCTTTTGACCGGAGTCAAAAGCAGCTCTTGGAATCACTGCAAAACGATAGTGACTTTGGACTGAAGTTCACCATCACCTGGCAGGGCCCTCTTCTGAGCCAGCACCATCATCTAAATCCCACCAATGCCTGTGGATGGACCCGAGCTGCCAAAAGACTATTCCAGAAAAGCTGAGCTGCGCTGAGGCCAGGAAAGCACAGCGCCCGGTTGGCTGCCTCCAGGAGAATCCTCTTCCAGAATAACCAGGTTCTCATGCATCTTTCCCACCACAAGGGAGTAAGTAGTTCCATAGCCATCCTCAATCAAATGCTTCCCTGCCTGAACTGGCCTCTAAGCACGAGGCTTTTTCGGGCCATTTATTTGATGTCTGGGCCTATTTTTCTAAGATGTTTCTCTATTGCCCACTAAGATCGAGTTTGAGTAGGAGAGAACCCCTACATTCTGGAATTCTCAATTGCCTGGCTTCAGAAGGGGCATTCAGGGCTTCCCTCTAGCCCAAGTTACGTCAATAAATCCTGAATGTAAACATGATTTGGGTTGGACTGGTTATTCACATTGCACCTTACCACCCTTTTGTCTCCTGCTTTGCATTAAAAGAGAAAAGTTTATTACATAATTAAAATTATTTTCACTATTTGCAGAATTAGCTTTTGACTAATAAACTTTTTGCTAATTGGCCTGCCTCTGCCTTCCTCCCCTTGGGCTCCTAGAAAATACCTATTCACCTCTTGCACCCATCTGGCAAAACCCCAATCTTGGATGAACCCAGCTCTCCACCTGCCTTGTCTCTGCCCTGGATCACTGAGTGCTGGAGAAAATCACACAATGAACTTAGTTCCAGTCCATCCATGGCTTGCTCTCTTTCAGCAGACATGGCAGGCATCTTCCTTCACAGAGGAATTAGAAGCTGCCAGACAGGAACTCCAAATTCCCACCTGCCCGCCACACATCCTACCATAATTATGCATGAACTGCCCCGTCCTTCCTCCTGCTGCAGAGGAGGAAGTGCCCCCTTCTGCGGAATCCCTCACTGGTCTCTGGAGTCCACCCTCCCATGTCCTTCCATCTTCAGCCTCTCGCTCTCTACTGCCACTTTCCTAAAGATTGGCACCTAACATCTGTTGCCCATCTTTTTTCTTCTCCTCCTCCTCCTCCTCCCCCTCTTCCTCCCCCTCCCCATTCTCCTCCACAAAGCCCCCCAGCACATAGTTGTGTATTCCCATTGTAGGTTGTTCTGGTTGTGCTATGTGGAACGTCACCTCAGCATGGCTTGATGAGCAGTGCCATGTCTGTGCCCAGGATCCAAAGTGGCGAAACCCTGGGCTGCCAAAGCAGAGCTCACAACTTAACCACTCGGCCATGGATGGGGCCAGGCCCAACCACTGCCACCTTCTCATCAGCATTTGAACATGTCCATCTCTTTCTACACAAGATGACTACAAAATGGTTCTTTGATCCTATGTCACTGTTTGGCGGCTAACTTCCTACTTTCCTGTCTTTCACCCTCAAACTTCGGCATCACCTAAACCTGCTGCTACTGTGTCTCACCTTCCTTGTCAACATCTTGTTCTCTGCCTAGGGCTCCCATCAATCTTCTCCATGTCACCAAACCCAAAGGACCCTCCAGTCCTTACCTGGCTTGACCTTAGCAGCATTTGGTACAGTCGAGCTCACCTTCTCTCCTGGCTTCCTCACACATCCTCCTCTTTTGCTCCCCTGCCTTCCTTGTTGCGCCTCCACTGCGTCCTTACTGCCGTGCCTGCCTACCTTTTAACTTTCGACATGGAGTGGGAGTCTATCCTGGGTCTCTCTCTTCACTCCTCATTGCACTCTCTCTCAAAGGAATTTAATTGATTCTTGTGGTTTAATTTGCCATCTTTATGCTGATAGTTTTAAAAATAATTTTGTATTTACTTTTATAAAATTGAGACCTGCACACGAAATAAATCAGAGTTCAGAAAGTTCACGAAGAAAATTCTGTGCTCCCCTGCACAAGTCTTCCTCACCCAGAGCCTCACAGATCTGAAGCACCTCTTTATTTATGTTGGTTATCTCCACGACTAAATAGTAGTATGTATTTCTATTTCATGAGTTATCACATTAAGGAAAATGTCTACCGATTTCCCAATGTAAAAGGTGAAAATAGGCTCACTTAACATTCATCTCCTTCTCTTCATCTGGTAGTATCTACCATTTGTATCACTTTTTGCTATCAGTTATCTTTGTGACTTTAAGTAACAAGAATTAATCTCTAATTTTTTCCATCAACCTTCAACAGTATTCCTTACCTCCTCATTCTGTAACGTAAGAATGTGAACAGTCCTGTCCCCTCCCGTTTCACCTCCTCTCTTGCACCAACTACTCTTGATCATTACACTTTTAAGCTTCTACACTAACCAGATGTCTGTTGCTTCACATACAGATTCATGCTAAAAGATGGCACCAACAAACAGCATTATATCACTATTACTCTGTAAATATTGTTCACAGTTGAGCCAAACAGAGGTCTGGAGTTATACTTCTTTCTCCAATGACAGGACTCCTGTGCCGCTGCTGGACAACTCCAAGCCTGAACTTCAAATGGATTAACTTTTCTTGTACTCCCCCAATTATGTAAAATCATGCAACATTACAATTTCCTTCGTTTCTAAATAATGACTTCCTTATATATTTTCACCTAAAATATTGACTTGCTTTTTGGCTTTCTTGCATCATTTGCCTCGATCACCTCCTTCACATTTTCAGACTCCACATCACACCGGCCGTGCAGCTCCCCGTCTCCCCAGATCTCCATTCTCCTGTTCCACGCTGCCTGGCTTCGTCTCCAGTCTTCCGCATCCCTGTTATCCTAGAACTTCTCTTTCTTGCCCTCCCACGTTGAGATCACTGTCTCCAGAGCCTGTCTTTCTTTTCCTTGGATATGCCTTCGTTTTCCTGGAGTACAGTCTCAGGTAACTTCCACTAAAAAGACGTGTATGGGGGTGAACCATCTGATTCCTGCCTGTCTGGATTTTTGTTTTGTTTTGCTTTCACCCTTGGCTGGGAGTTCGGCTGGTCATAGTCTTTGAAGGCATCGCTTCCCTGTCTTCTAGCCTCCACGGTTGCTAATGCCAGACGGATTCTCGTTCCTTTGTAATGAAATACTGTTTTCTTCAGCTGAAGCTCTTACAGGCCTGTCTTTCTTCGTGATCTGAAATTCCAAGCCGACAAGTCTAGGAGATGGCCTTCTTTCCTCATCTTTGGAACACGTGCCAGGCCTTCCTGGAAGGCTGCCGCCGGCTACAGCCTGCGCAAGCGCAGTCCTCCCTTCCTGGCTCAGGGTCCCTCCCCTCCCACACAGCCTTCCGGTCGGGTGGGAACCTGCGCACCTGCCCAGGTGCGTGCCCCTGCACCGGGCCTCTGGCGGGCGGAGGGGAGGCCCAGGCGTCCCGTCCCGATCATCAGGGGTTGCCCGACAGGAGGCGGGAAGCTGACTCCTTACGGACGGGAGTGTGGGAAGCGGCGGGGCACACCGGCACCACGCGTGTCCTCCCAGCACCCTCTGCGCAGCCTAGGCGGGATCCCGCGAGACCAGGCTCCCTTGGAACCAGTGCTTCCTGAGGACGTGCAGGCCCCTGAGTCGTCCTGAGGTAGAAGCTCTGGGGCGGGCGGACAGAGCGGGCCGGGGGCAGGGCCAAGGGCAGCTGAGGGCAGGCCAGGGGTGGGGCTGGGGAGTGGGACTGGGGTGGGGGGGGGGCCAGGGCTGGGTGGGGGAGTGGGTGGGGCAGGAGTGGGACTTGGTCCTGGGGGTGGGGCTTAGGGGCCGGAGCCTGGTGTGGCCTGCGGTATGGGTCTGAGGGGCAGGGTGGGGCCAGGCGGGGCTTAGGGGAGGGTGGGGCTGGGGTGGGGCTTAGGGGAGGGTGGGGCTGGGGGTGGAGCTTAGGGGAGGGTGGGGCTTAGGGGAGGGTGGGGCTGGGGCGGGGCTGTGGCAGGGCTGGGGGGTGGAGCTTAGGGGAGGGCGGGGCCAGGGACAGACCAGGGGCCGGGTACCTGGCGTGGCTCCTTGGCCAGGGACAGTGGGCCCAGGCTAAGGCTGAGGTGGAGCCAGGGTCGGCTCTAGGAAGGCCAGTGTCTCCCAGGCTGGGTGGTCCTGCAGTGTGCAGACTGGAGCAGAAGGTCACTCCACAGTGGCTGCGTGTGGGATGTGCAGTGAGGGGACTCTTCCACCCCATCACAGGGACAGTCAGTGGCACCAGAGCTCCTCGGCCCTGCGGGGACCAGCAGGAGGTACACTGGGCACCCTGGGGGTCGTGTCCGCAGGTGGTTGTCCTGCAGGCCGTGCCCAGGACAACCCCACAGCCGCGGGAACTCCGTCTCTGCGTCCAGGGGTGCTCAGATCTGGGGGCACCAGTGGAATCCCACCTACCGCTACCAGGAGCTGCAGGGGAGCGTCTGGGTTTACTTCCTCCTGCAGGTTTTTAGCGCCCAGGGGCTCTGCTGGTCTGTCCATGCCTTTCTCAGAGCATCCTGTTCTTGTTTCAGGCTGTGGTACCTCCTTGGGGTCCATGAGAGCACAAGCTAGACTTCTGCAGTCCCCTGCAGAGGAGGCTGCCTGCAAGGTGGGGAAGATGAGCCCCAGACCCAGCCGGCTGGTCTGGGTCATCTCTGTACCGCTCAGTGTCCTTGGGGAGCTTGTCTGTACTTTAGCTTCTTTTCTTTTTCATTTCATCAGCAAATACAAAATGCTTGCTGTAGAAAAATGCAGTAATTGCCAAACTACCAAGTTAAACTTAGAAAAAGCATTAACTTACTTTATAACTCTAAAAGAAAAACCTACATTTTTGTTGCTGAAGCTAACTTACCTCCAAGTTCTAAAAGTTGCGAATTTTGTTTTTAAAAAATGGTGCTCTAAAATTGTCCCAATTAATTTTGTTATGCCATAAAAAAAAATCTTCAGTGCATTAAATGAAATAATGTTTGCAACATAGTCTTATTTCAATAGCTTTATATCAGTAATAGGCCAACATATAAACTAATACCCTCTTAGTATAAACAGGAAATACTAATGGCAGTGTCAGTATGGAACTTCACACCTGTCAATTCACGTACAGCACAATTAATAATCAACTGACTAGGCTAGTGATATTTAAAGAACATGGTGAGTCACTGTACTTCCCACGGTAACCCAGTGTGCTAACAATAGCAGTTTCATGATCTCATGTTCTTCTCTAGTCTCCTTGTCTCCAGGTTGGAGTCACGCCAGGTGGAATTTGTACAGGTGGCCAGAATTTGACGGTCCCCCCGTATCTGTGGTCCGCTCTCTCCAACCTTTGATAAGTTTGTAAAGCCCACAGGGATCTCTACGAATGTGTTTTCACTCTTGATTTTTCCAGTCCTCTTTGTTTTTCTGCCTTTTCATTTTCCTTTGCCTGTCTATTTAGCATTTTCCATTCAAGTTTGTGTAAATCTCTTTCTTGACACCTGGAAATTTTATCAGCAGCAGTTTTCCTTTTTTCCTTCTTTTCTGCCTTTTCCCTTATCTCCTTTTCAAGCCTCAAAAGTCCTTCCAATTTTTTTCTTCTCCTGGGTATAACTTTCTAAAGTAATTTTAGTCTAAACTGGCATTGGTGCTCTTTCTGCTCCTTTTTCTCTTCCTCCTCTTTTAACTTCTTTTAAATGTAAGAAAGATATTTCGTTGACATTTGTATACTTTCTGGTTTTCCAAGCTTCTGCTGGCAGTCTCTGTTTCTTCTTTTTTCTCTTTTTATTTTTGATCATCATCTTGTTTTATTGTGAAGAAGTGTAAGCATATCCTCTGTCCTTAACTTGAAATTTGCCTCCTTTTTTGCTGCTTTTAGTTTTCCAATTCTGAGTAGACTCTTCTGTCTTTCTTGTAGAGTCAGAAATTTTATACAGCGTCTCATGCACCTCATCCTGTGTTCTTCCGGGCTGATGTTCTAGAATTTCTCCGGTAAGTGTTAGCATCTGTCTGTGTTTGTTTCTCACTTTTACAAAGGTCTGGTGATCATAACCACCCCATGTCTTTGTCGTCCACCCCTCACCTGCCCCCCCAATTTGCTGAAAGAGTTTTCCAGAATCTACCATTTCTTCTGGAAGAGGACGTGATGACTGCAGGAGCTTCACTTGACGTTGCTCTGAAAGCTCTCTGTGTTTCTGAGGGACTCAAAGCCCATGTGTCAGTTTTTCTGGATATGGCACTCGACTCATTATTAGTTGCTTTCTCTTCTTTAATAAGCTCTTTATATGTCAACCTCTGCTCTTATTTAAAGTGTTCATGGTGTTCTCTGTTGTTTCTGTTATTTCTCTGAGTTTTTCAACAAAATCAGATGTACGCGTCACTTCTTTTAACTGATGCTGAAGTCTCTACATCGTGTATTTTGGCCAATTGCTGCTGGATTTTTGCTCTTTCTATTTTCCTGCTGATGATTTATTTTTCACTTCTTCCACCACACTGTGCTCAATTCTGAAGTCTTTTTTTTTTGATTGTGGAAATGACTGTGTTCATCTTTGTCTGTTAATAACTTGATTTTAAAATTTTCCTGCTGTATGTATGAACTTTGCTTTCTTAGTCCAACTAGCTTTCTGCTTCCAGTTTTGAAGCTGAAAAGGTTGAATTCTGGCTGAAGTAGAAAAATAGCCATCATTCTGTGCCACAACCAACTTTTTTCACAGAATCACTGGGGCCACTGTGGTCAGGCGGCCTAGGTGTTTGTGCAGGGGGCACTGCAGAACCAGGAGATGGTCCCCCGCACTTGGGGCTGGGCCTGTGAGCGTGCGGGAGGGAGAGGCGGGTGGACTGCCTTACTGCCTTCATCTGCAGAACGGGGTGGTACAGCACCTGCCCCACAAGGCTGTTGTACTGATGGAACTTGTTAGATGTAGACCTGGA
Source organism: Equus quagga (assembly GCF_021613505.1). NCBI lineage: Eukaryota > Metazoa > Chordata > Mammalia > Perissodactyla > Equidae > Equus > Equus quagga. Next base: position 1,565,323 of record NC_060281.1, read on the forward strand.
ATAGTTTACGACCCAGATTGTTATCTCTAGCTCCTCGAGTCGGTTTTTCTATATGTTGGCCTTGCTTATTCTTTCTAATGCTGCTGGCATTTCTCACGCGCCTCATTATCCTTGGATGTTCAGTCATGCTTAAAAGAAGTTTGGGTCACTAGAGTTTCTTCTGCTATTGTAGGAATAGGATGATTTCCTTCACAGGTCTCTCAGGAGAAATAGTGACTGAGAACTCCATGCGCATCGGTGGACCAGAAACGTCCACAGTAAGCTTTCACTTTAGGGGCTGGTGAGCAGGAGCTGAATGTCAGGCCCTGATCCCCAGATGTGGTTGGCTTTCATACATAGCATATCCTTTTTATAGATTTTCAGTTCATAAGGCACTAAAGGGGAGTGGTGATATCCTAGAGTGGTGGATACTGTGAAAAGAATGTACAAAATACAAATAAAGTCTTTACAGAAGCTCTGCACTTGATTAGAGAGAAGAATCTGTTGCTTAATTACAAGTGAAATGTTTGTATCACTTTGAAATAATGTCCTAAGATTTTTTGTTTTTTTGAAAGTGACATGTTATTGACTCGCTAGGATTGAGGATAATTACAGAATCACTGTGATTTTTTTGTAGAATCACTTGTGATTTATTATAAATTCTTTAATTTGTTTGATTCAAAAATAGGACAATAGCTTTTAAATATTTTCCCCTGTGTGCTAATAGCGTATGTCTGGGCCACCTGCAAGCTCTGGAACCCAGGAGAGGAGGATGAGGAACAAAGGAGGAAATATTCGCTAGTAAACAAGCCCTATGACCCAAAAGTGGACCAAGAACTTTCTGTCCCAGTCTTAGGAGGTAGTCAGGAGCTCTGCACACTTCTCTACTGGATTAGGTTTCACAACTTCCCTTGATGTCATTTGTTCTCTTTCCCCTGGCTTGAATTAGGACTTCCCCTCCAGAGTTCTGCCAAGCCAGTTTCCTTTAGACCAATTCATAGTCAGCTATTTCCACTGGAGTTTCATGAAAAGAGCACTGAATGAAAAGTCAGGATAAATGGACTTCTGAGGCCAACATTCCTGCTTACTCTCTGACCCTAGAAGTCAATGTTCATACCAAGCCTGCACTTCCTAAACAATTCACATTCTTGTAAGGTAGAAAGAGCTTCCTTACAGAGTAATGAGTTTCCTGTCATAGAAATTATTCCAGAAAACATTTGAAAACCACTTTTTAAGACTCTTGTAGAATTTTTATGTAATAAGAAGATTGGATTTGCTGGTCCTAAAAAATCTCTCTGAACCCTGAAACGCAATGATTTTCTGCTCTAGTTCTATGGAAAGAAAGGAGGCATGGAGGGAATGGGAAGGCAACTTTATGCAGCCTCGCATGGATTTCAGCCTTGGTCTTTGGAGTCGCACCAGGCTTCCCGAGCTTGTGCTTTGCCTGTCCATTCTGACTCCATGCAGATACACACTTTCTTCGTGTCTTTCCATTCTTTTTAAGCACGCTCATATAAGTATCCTTAAGTCAAAGGCAGGTAGATGCATACCATTAGTTGGAGGGATGGCCAATTACTACAAGCACAAGATTTCTTTGAATTCTTATCTCCATTTTAAAAATCTATGAAAATTTAAAATTATACTTCATCATGTATGTGTTTTGATATAAAATAGTATTTTAAATCATCTATCGTTGGGGGCAGGGGAGGTGAAGAACTTGACTCATGTAGAAAGATGTGCCCCTGCTTTCTTCAGATGCACAAGGCAAATGCACTCTTCTGAAGAACCTCAGGTCAACATGTTGGACTGGCACTCTGGATCCAGATTTATTACCATGACTTCTCACAGTCCCTGGGATTTGCTTCTGCAAGGCCCACCTTCTGCAACACAGCAGGCCCCCAGTCCACATGGAGCGGGGGATGGTACACTGGGAAAAGTTTGTGTGTTGTGTCAGTAGCCCCCTCTCAGTTCGTTCATGCTTCTCTTTTCACCTGACTCTATGAATTGTTTACAATGACATATTTTAGTAGAATTATTTCAGAACCTGTCTTCCCTCAATCTGAATGTGCCTCACTCAACTAATAAAATCCTTGCCCCTGAGAGAGAGTGTATTATGTGTTACATTTTGCTAAAATTCATGATGTGTCTTTGGAGAAGAATTGTGCATTTTATGTAATTTGTCAAGGACAGTTTCAAAATGCATAACATCATCAGTCTCACAGACAGTGTCTGATGGGTTCACTCTGTAGTCAGTTTTGCCAAGTGCAAGCTAAGACTCAGACCATCACACACCTGCTCCCTGCTGTTGTTTCAGATGTATCATCTGTTGAAAAGACAACCAAGTTTAGGAAAAGAATTCATCCTTGAAGTATTTCTTCTCTAATTAAGTCAACAGATGTTGTTTGAAGTGTATACCTGGGGAATTTATTACTTCAGTTTTAAAAAGTAAGAGGAATTCACAGATCTGCCTTCATAATAATTGTCTTTTGGATCAAGGTAGCCAGCCTGGTAATGACTAATAATAGTCAAGAATTTATGATGGTTGTCATTTTCAACAATTTGAATGGCATTTTCTAAAAGTGCTTTCACTTGAGTTATCGTCTGGACTTCAGTGTTCCCCAGCTGAGTATCTGATCGCTCGTGGTGGAGGCTGGACAGACCTGGCCTGGCTCAAATAGGCATGAGGGACTGGGGCTGATGGCAGGAAGTGGCTCTTATGGCCCCTGTGGCTGCATGGAAGCAAAGAACAGACAGTGATGTCAAAGGCAGAAATGCACAGCTGAGGCAATGACCAAGGCAGAAGAGCCTGAGGCAGGCAGCAAGTGACGGGTGCAGCCTGAGCATCAAAGAGCCATGAAGATGGAAGCAGGACCTGCTACAAGAAAGAGGCAGGCAAGAGGGTGGGCCTGGCACACAGCCTGAAGATAACCTCTTGTTGCTTCTTAAGGGTAAAGCCAGGACAGGAGGGTGCCCAGTGACCCATTGAGGCTCAGTTTCTTATCTTTCTCCTCTCCCTGCCTCACAGGGGTGTGGCAAAGGTCAAATTCAGTCTTGTATGTGAAGTCTAATTGTCATTATTATTATCATTGTTAACATTTGTGATATAATTGAGAAATATATGGAAAGATAAATTTTAAAAAGTCAAAAAACCAAGCTGCATGGTAAGAATTTTGTGTGTGTGTGGCAGAACAAAATAGGACAAAGCATTTTGGTGTGTTATTTTCTTTAAATTTAGTCTGCTCTTGTTAGTTTCTAACCAAAGTAATTAGCATATGTGATGGTTATAATTTGTGAACAAATTCTCTACTGATTGTTACTGTGGCAAGTTCTGATAAATTCACAGATCAGAATTTATATACAAGGAAGACTCCCAACGTGGAAGAATTAGATTTTTTAAACACCAGGTCTCAAATTATCTACCTACTTTGACAGTTTTGTGTCTTGATTAAATATTTTATCAAGATTTTATCTTAAGATAAAATGTAGATGCTAACTGATAGCAACATCTCTTTATGTAAAAGGTTCCCAAGCTGATTTATCACCAGGTTGAAGCGTGTCTGTGAAAACAACCATGTCTAAAGTAAAGAGACTTTGCAGTTTTCTTCCCCTCTCCTAGTCAAGCAACTTCTACTAAACAATTTATGTGAAAAACGGAGTCTTGAATTTTATAAGACTCCACTTTATTTTCCTGTGATGCCTCCTTTAGTTTCATTCTTCACTTCAATTTAGTACGTGCTGTGTTCTGTTCCAAGTAATACATTTAGAACACTGTGCCCAATTATAATTCATTTTAATTCCTGCACATTTGAGGAAACTTAGCCTCTAAGTTTCAGACTTTGTTCTTCGTCTTGGTTCTTTACTTCTCCTCCTCTACGCAGCAGAAAAGTAATCAGCTGCCAAGTTGATGCCATGTTTTTACAGTTTTCTAATTGCCTCTCACCATCCTGATTTTGTCTCCCACTAGGTTTGTTATGTTACAGCATCCTGAAAGGACTTTGGGGAAAATACAGATGTATATTAAATTATTTACTCATAGTTTTGGTTGAGGCAGGGGGGTAAAGGGACTACTGCTAATGCTTTATTTACAGCTCCATAGAACTATTCAGCAATAAAATTAATAAAATAAAGCACTCTAATTATATTCTAATCTATAACTTCATAAAATCTGAGTAGTGGTAGATGAGTATTATTTCTGAGGCATAAAAGACTTTTTATCAGTAAATGAATTTCAAAATTGTTACTAGAGGGGAAACAAATGACATGAGATTTTATCTTGGTAGAAAAGTGTGTTATGAGAGCATTGGAGGTGGTGTAAAATGAAGAGAAGATGAAGCCAGAGGCTGCTGTAAATAGGACAAAGAAGAGACAGCAAAGCTGGACACAAGCTGAAGAAGAGACTGCCATGGCACCCCGCCCAGTTGTATGGGGCAGTGTGTGATCAACAGGAGCTAATGAGAAAGAAAGATGTCTTTGGTGACAGCACTGTGGTGGGAGGAAACAGGAGAAAACAGGGAAAAGATTAAGGACAGAGAGAGACCAGATGGTGATAGTATTGAGCCAAAAACCAAAATATGTCGTGGACTCAAATCTTAGCAGTAAAGATCTAGTGAAATGGAAAAATAGTAACACAAATAGAAAAAAATAGAATTCATTTTCATCAATTTAATGTACTACATTTTATTTTATCTAGAAAGTATTTAAGATGGATTATTCAAAAAGAGAAGGAGGAGATATTTATAGTAAGATTTATAAAATAGAACTGAAAGAGAGGGGGCATATGCCAACCGTAAGGGTCAAGAGGTGGCTCTGCCTGAGCATAAAACCTGGAGCTTCCTTCTAGCTGTGATGGAGAGGGAAATGGTATAAATTATAAAACATTCATTAAATGTCATTGGCTGAAATAGGTACCGACAAGTATTCAGGGGATGAAATTTTCCTGGTTAGGGACACAGCTCTTGTGTGACAATAGAGGGAATAAGATATAACCAATAATAAGCTCAATATTGGCTTCACACCAAATAGATAAATTTGCATGACCAGTTTTGAGAGCAGCCGAAGATAAAAAACCATGTTCAGCAACTGAGAGACACTTCTACCACAGCAATGACCAAGATGTCTTTGTCCAAACGTGTAGCCTTCTTGTAGTCCGACTTGATCCCAGGACACTGGGTCACATTTAACAAGCGTTTGTGCTGGGTCCTGGGACATTTTGTGGACAAATAACCATAGTCCCTGCCTTCATGGAGCTTACGTTTTGATAGAGGAGTCAGAAAGTAAAGTAAGGGGCAGGCCCTGTGGCCAAGTGGTTGAGTTCGCGTGTTCTGCTCTGGCGGCCCAGGGTTTCACAGGTTTGGATCCTGGGCGCAGACCTAGCACTGCTCGTCAGGCCACACTGAGGTGGCTTCCCACATAGCAGAGCCAGAAGGACCTGCAACTAGAATAGACAGCTATGTACTGGGGGGCTTTGGGGAGAAGAAGAAGGAAAAGAAGAGGAAGATTGGCAACAGATGTTAGCTCAGGGCCAATCTTTAAAAAAAAGGTAAAGTACAAAGATATAAAAATGAAATAATTATGAACTATGATAGTTGCTAAGAAGAAAATTAACATTGCTATCAAGAGTTTAAGGCATGCAGAGGTGACCTTTTGTATCTAGAATCAGGGAAGATCTTTTCTGAGGAAACGACATTAGGAGGAGAACTTGGAGTATACAGAGTAGAGACAGATGCATAACCCAAGACAATCGTTCCTGACTACCTCTGTCAGACTTCCACTATGCTCCATTTAAGCAGGGTGCTTAAGACTGGATACTCTAGGATGTTGACCTGAATGCAGGCCTTCTGTATGGCTAATCAGGGAAATTTCATTAATTTTAGAAAGTAGCAAGCTGGTGATACAGTTAATATCCTATTATAAAATTTAATAAGCTTAACCAATATTTTAGCTCAAACTAAGGTTAGAGATGTGCTATGGACTGAACTGTGTCCCCACCAAATTCGTATCTTGAAGCCCTAAGCCCCACTGTGATGGTATTTGGAGATGTGGCTTTTGGTAGGTAATTAGGTTTAAACAAGATCATGAGGGTGGGGCCCCTTGATGGGATTAGTGCCCTTAGAAGAAGAGACACAGAGAGCTTACTTCCTCCCCAGCCCCAGAATGTGAAGACACAGAGAGAAGGCCGCCATCTGCGGGCCAGGGAGAGGGACCTCACTGGGGATTCAGGGAACTGAGGCGACCAACACCTTAACCGTGGACTTCCCGGCCTCCAGACCTAGGAGAAATACATCCCTGTTTACACCACCCGGTCTACAGTATTTTGTTACAGCAGCCTGAGCTGGCTAACACAGAGATGGCAGAGAATAGCCATCTATATGACAAGATAGCAGGATTTAGAGAGGAGTCGTAAGATGTCAAAGAAAGACAGAAATGTGTTCCAGTTGCTTGTTTTAAATTCTAATGATGCCACTGACAGAAGCGTGGTGAGTCCAAGTCTTTCTTTCACACTCAGAGGAGTCCTCTGGATCTCGGACGTGACTCCATGCTGCCCTGCCAGGGGAAGCCCAGTTCTCTCAACCCCCAAGACTGCACAGAAGGGGTCCTGCCCCCGGGATTGAGGGGCTATCTCAGTCCACCTGCATGTTAGCCTCTAACAGCTCTCCTTCATTCAATAATGCAGTATGGTAGTGTTTTTTAATTGGTTCCTTTCCATTGGAAAAAAATTGTTTGCATAAAAAATTAGCTGGAAACAAACATGCAGTGAAAAGTGGTTCTCCTCTCAATGCCAGTCCGAAACTCCCCAGCCTCCTTCTCCAAAGACTGGCAGGGGTAAACAGCTCCTTGTGCGTAGCTCAGGATAGACTTGATGCACACACAAGGGTTGATGTTTGTATTACCCAAGTGACAGAATTGCACAGATAATATCCTATGCCACCTTTTCTTTCAATTAGCAACATATCTTGGCGCTCATACAGTACATTCTACGTGTCTTAGTTTATTTAACCTGCTTCCCATTGATGCTTCTATTTTTTGGGCTGAGTCTTCGCTATTATTAACAGTGCTGAATTGGACACCCTGTATAAATGCTTTTGTACACATGTGTGAGTATATCTGGAGGATATATTCCTAAATCAGAATTGCTGGGTCAAAGGAGATGCACATTTAAAATTTTTTTAATTTAGAGTTTTAAATTTTTCCATATATTTTTCAATTATACCACAAATTTTAACAATTATAATAATACTGATATATTAAATGTCACATTTAAGTATTTGCAAATTGCTTTCCAAAGAGAGAACGCCAATTTATACTCCCTCCAATAACAAATGAAAATGCCTGTGTGTCAAACTATGCTGTGACTACTTTACTAAAATAACTCATAACATAACAACCTTAGGAGGAGGTATGGTTATTATTCCCAGTTTCAAACTGGGTTAACTTCAGCACAAGAAGGTGAAGCAACTTGACGAAAGTCTTACAGAATTGTGGCTAAACTGAGAGCTGGGTCCCACAGTCCATGAGCCGTGATGCTATAGGGCCTTCTAGAGTTTCAGTCCTAGCTCTCTCCCTTAAAGCTGATGACCTTGGCCAAGTTAATTACCTCCCACCTATAATTTCTGTATGTGTAAAAGGGAGATAAAATTGATACGAGGATACAACAATGTAAGGAAAATCCCATGTACAAGGGGCTAAACGTAAGCTCCCTTGCTCCCCATTGAGATAATCTATGAATCACAGGGAAGAGTAAACTATTGCCCTGGCTAATCCTCTTCAACAACATGGAAATTAAAGAAGCAACTATGCCCCTTTTCAACGTTAATGCTACAGAAGTGAGGACTGGTGGCATTAACTCCCCTCCCTGTCTTTCTTGTTCAGTACTTAATTGTGATTGGTTAGTCCTGGCCCAGCTTCTTCGCAGTGCTATATCAGACTTCCAGTCCTTAGAAACCTGTCTAAGAAGTAGGAGTCTTTTGAACCTCCTGTAACTGGTTTCCCCAGCTATTCAGGAAGTTTCCCAAAGTTCTGTTTGCTGTCGACAGTCTTTGGCTAACCACAAACTGAGAGCAAGTGTCAAGCTCTGAACAGGAGTTAAAGGGAGTAGGTTCATGTTCGGCTTCAGAGTGCACAAGGGCCCAGAGAAAACTGTGCTGCTGAGTGTGACCTCATCGAAGTACTGGCACACATCCTATTGTTAAATTTGGTTTCCTTCTATATAACAAGGAGTTGAGTCAATAGTCATTGACCAGCTCTTCTCTTGGGAGTGGGTCTTAGGAATAAGCAATCCCGAGAGAGGTCCTTGCTTCCCACATTGCAGCTTGGAAAAGGAGGGTCTGTGCTCTGATGGGTAGAGGCTGGGAGGGTAGCAGAGCAGAGGCTGCGGTTGCAGTGACTTGATCATAGCCAGTCTGCCTGGCAGAGATTCCTCAAGATCCAGCCTTATTCTGTTTCTCCTCTAGGGCTCGGGTGGGGTAAGGATCGGGAAAGCTGCCTTCTGGAAACTGCTAACTGCCCACTCCAAAACAGCCTTGAATGGGCCTTCTCTTTGGGACCCACAGTCCAGGGACTGCACCGGGGAGGGGGTGACTCATGCACTTCTTTCCTACAAACGTGTCCTGTCACAGTGTGCAGGATATCCACACATAACCTCGCCCTGCGGCCTGTCTCTCCTCATCTCTGAGTGATGAGCAGAGCTCAGGGAATAGGCTCGAAACGGAAGCAGGACATTTAGACATGGCTGAGTTGACATAATGGCTTTGATGTGACTCAGAAAACTCACAACCACATAAAAATGTCAAAATCAAAAAATCACTGTTTTTTACAACCAGGTTCTACAACAACACCCTGACAATTACACTAACTCTGTCCTTCACGTCTCTCTTCCACTTGATCCTTTACCTTCCATCTCTGAGCCCCAATGCTGTCGTTATCCCTGTCCATCCACAGTATGCTCCCTGCCCCATTTCCTCGACTCCAGCTGTGTCAGCTCCCAACGGCGTGGGCCTCAGATAGTCATCTATTCATTTTTTCCAGAAAAATTTACTAAAGGCCAGGCACTAGTCAAAGTACTGGAGTGAATGTGCTTGCCTTTCTTCTTTCTTTCTATTTTTTTTTAGCAGATTACATAATTACTTTTACACGGAAATTTTAATTTTTTGTTTTTTAAACTGAGTAAAATATGTCCAGTTTCAAAATAGCCAAGTCACAGTGTCATATAGCACCAAAAAGTGCTTCAGCTCATAGAAAAGATTTCCATATGATGTAATTTAGGGAATAAATAATTGCAGATTGGCAAAAAATCTTTTAAATGGTCCTATGGACAAAAGATTGTGTTCATACCATTAGTACTACCACTATTTTACATTTATAACAAGGTTTCAGAGACTGGTACAAATAAAATCTGTCTCTGAATGTCCTCCAAATTTGGTAAATCTGGATATTTTACAATCACCTGTTTTAGCTTAAGAAAAATACAATTTATTTCTTCATTTTAGTATTTTATGTATTCTGGTAAAATAGAACAATTAGTTCATGCTTTAATGTGCCTCCTCTGATCCAATACACAGCAAAAGTATATAAAAATATGAAAGGAAAAACCCAAAATACATGTTTGAGTTCAAAACCTTTTAAGCATCCCTGTGCACCAGGAACAGAAGAGAAACACAGAGGCCACAGCCATGCTGGGCTCCCGTCCTGACGTAGGCGGTGGCAGCAGGGAACTCAGGAAGGGAAGTTGAAGGTGTTCCGTGGAAATCACAAGACTGGAGCCAAGTGTGAAAACTGTCTCGGTGGGGCTCCTCGTGGTGAAAGGGGGTTGGAAGTCTGCAGCCACCGGCCCAGCGATGGCTTTGTAGAGTGCTTCAGAAGCAGGAGGACCAAATGCAAAGTGCCCCTGCAGACCCGTGCCAAATGCCCCAGCCTGGGACCTGACGTCGTAACCTGCTGAGACCACCGGCAGGGGTCCTGCAATGCCTCACAATATGTGGTTTGCAGGTGGGGTTCAGGAATTTGAGAGAACAAAGCTGCTAAACCACTAGACAGAGAAGTGTGAAGAAAAAGAAGAAGGGTAAAAAAATCTCATTCAAAATGAGGCTGCAAACAGAATTTCAAAACACATGGAGAATTCTACTGCTCTCAAAGTGGTCCAGCCAAAAATCAACAATTGCAACATAATTTCATTCCAGGTGAAATTTTATGGAACTGTCTAGCCAAAACTTTAGAATAAGTATGCTTTGATTGCTTAAGGAGAAAAATGAAAAAATATATGATGTTTTTCAAGAAAAAAATATGGAGAAAGACAGAAATGAAAAAGTCAGGTAAATTAAAATCAGAACAACTAGACATCTTGGAAATTACAAACCTATTGATTGAAATAAAATTCAAAGGATGGGGTAAACTTTGGAACAGAGACGATGAAAGAAAAAATAATAAATTGGAAAATATTCCTGGGGATTCACCTGATCACAGCACAGGGAATAAAATAGGAAAGCATGTTTAGTAGAGAGACCATACCCTCCAGTGTGCCTGGGAGAGCTCCAGTTTACATTTGCTGTCCTGATGTAATTATTAGTGGCACTCCCTGTGACTCCCAAATACATCCAACTTTAGATCATAAATTATATGGTCACCCTGTGTTAGGAAATATATAAGATAGACTGAAAGACAAATAAGACTGCTAAGAGGAAAGAACAAAGAGAATCGCAAAGAAGTAATATTTGAGGAGAAAAGAGCTATAAAAAGGATAAAAATGCTAGATAACTTCAGATACTTTTAGAAAAAATTATACTTTATTTACAAGTAGTTAATTTTACTTATAATTAATTTAAGCTTGTATGTTGTAAATTTTCAACTGTTTTCGTGGAAGTTAACAAATAGAATCTAATTTATCTGTATACGGAAACGTGAAAGACTAAGACTAAACACGACAATTTTGAAGAATGAGAGAAATAGAGAGCTTTCTGTGAGAGTTATTAAGATGTGCTGCACAGCTGCGGTAGTTAAGACAGTTCGGTAGTAACCACGAAATAGACACATGGAACACAATGGAGACATATGACTGTGTTGTTTTATGATAAAGTTAAATTCATGAAGGTATACCCTTATGCACATAAATATGCTCATTCCTGTATGTTTTCTATACATAAAGGCGGAAAAAAGGCAAACTTTAGGTAACCAATATAGAAATAATCTGGATATCTTCCAAACCACTAGATGAATCAACAGGAGGAAAAACAGAAGGACTGGTGAGGGGGGAGTGTGGGAGGAGGAAGAAGAAAAAGAAAAATACAGAACACTTTATCAATCCAGCAGAAGGTAAGAGAGCAGGAAAAAGAACAAGAAAGTGGATGGTAAGCAGAAAACACAAAAGGAGGTGGTAGAAATAAGCTCAAATGCATAAGATATCAGAGTGAATGTGGGTAGATAGAACTCACCTATTAAAAGAGATGGGATCACACTAATATAAACTTAGCAATATGCTGCTTATAAAAGGCAGACCTAACACCAAACCAAAAAGAAAATTTGGGCATAAAGTTTCAAAAAATTAAATAGATTTTATAGTAAGGTACATTACAAAAACTAGAAAATAGAGCCAGCCCTGATGGTCCAGTGGTTAAAGTTCAGTGCTGTCTCGGCTTCAGCAGTCTGGGTTCACTTCCCTGTCATGGAACCACACCTGTCCATCAGTAGCCATGCTGTGGCAGGGGCTCACATAGAAGAACTAGAAGGACTCACAACTAGGATGTACAACCATGCACTGGTGCCTTGGGGAGAAAGAGAAAGAACAAAAGAGGAAGACCGGCAGCAAATGTTAACTTAGGGTGACTCTTTCTCTGCAAAATAAATAAATAAATAAGTAATCCGCAAAACAATAAAACAATTTTGCACCTAATAATATAACATTGTGTTAGATGGAGCAAACTGACAGGATGACAAATTAAACTCGACAAATCCAGAACTATAGTAGGAGATGTCAATCCTTCAGTAAGAAACAAATAGATCAAATAGAAAAAGCAAGTGAGAATATAGAATGTTTGAACAACCAGACTGTACCCATCCCAGCTGAGCTCTCTCCCCCTCCTACCCACCCCTAAAATGCAGCTGCAAATCCTCAGACTGCCGAGGAGTGAGTAGAATTCAGTAACAAGCTCTCAAGCTGTATCTTGCAGGGAAAGAGCCTCAAACTCAGAGAATATAGGAAGGGACTTAAGGAGAATTTGCTCAGACTCTACCAGAACAAAAAAAAATCTACAAAGAGTACTCACTGGACATGTGAACAAGATGAAAACAGAATAACATGGGAAATATGCAAACAGAACAAAAAATGAGAATGAAAGAAAACCTATAGCAACCAGAGTCTAAAGAACACAGGAGAACACCTCACCAGTGTTCCACACTATGGAAAAGCTCGTTAAAAACATGAATTAAATAAAACAAAAGCTTAAATGTAAGAGGATAACACAGAACGAAATAAAAATGGGAATTGAAAATATAAGGAAACAAATTGAAACTAAAATTACACCATTACAGAACTAATAAACAAATTCCATACTGAAAAGAAGAGAATGGACATGGCTGAAAAATAATTTACCTACACAGAGGAAAGGCTTGAGATAAGCACAGTAAAACCAAAGGAAAAAGATTAATGGAAATAGAAGATGATAGCTTTGGAGGAATGAGAAAAATGACGTTACACAAGATGATGTGTCCCTGAGTTAAAGAACTCAATAAAAGAATCAGAAAAGTTATTCCAACAGAAAATAGAAAAACAATCCTGCAATACAGGAGTAAGAGACTCTGCAACTCAAAAGTTTATATCATATTCCAAGACAAATATATTTAACACTACCAATTCTAAGTTGTATTCTTGTTATTATTGAATTTTGAGGATAAGAAGAAGTTCTTCAAGCATCCAGAGAAATATAGTGTCTTATAATTGAGAACAAACGCAGACTGGGCTCAATCTTCTCCAGAGTAATGTTCCAGGCTAGAGAACATGGAGCAATGCCTACTAAATTGAAATGAAAAGAAATGTGATCCAAAAATATTGCATCCAGCCAAGATTCCATTCAAGTGAAAAGACCACAAACAGATATTCTCAAATGTGAAAGAATAAAATAGTTGCTATAATTAGCACGTATTAGCTTTCTTGAGGGGAAAAAAATGACTCAGTGATGGAATCTAGTCGATCAAGAAATGAATAGACACACCGTGGTAAGGGTGACTCCTGCTGGGTTAGATGCTGGAGGACAGAAATGTCACAGCATCACGGGAAGGTGTGACCCAAGTGTTTTATAATCAGCCATGTGGCTCTTCAGGTGGAAGGGCAATAGACATATAGTCTGCTTTAGCATGAAAGAACTCAGGGAACACAGCACTTACTAAGTATTTTTTATAAATTCCTTGAAATGCAATCCATACAAGAGGGGATCAAAATTTAGAATTTAGGAATGACGATGTAGTAAAAGAAAAGATAGTGATGAACTTTAAATCCGTTTAAACATAGAACTAAGAACAACAGTGAGAACTGTGGTTACAAAACAATATAAATGTCATAAAACTTTAACATGTTTAACTTCAGTGTCTTAATGTCAATTAAAATTATTTTTTATGAAAAGCAATGTAGATTCTGGTAGTGGTTCAAGATGACACACTGAGCACATGTGTCGATCAACTAGCTCTCCCACGACTGGATTAAAGTGATAGTAAAAGTATCAAAAAGATTAAGGAGAACAAGGTAAGGGCTAGTAGTTGACAAAAGTTCAGAGAGTTTCTGGAAATCCAAAAAGCAGATGGCAAGGTGGAAGCATCCGAAGGGCTCTGGATGTGGAGAAAGCAGATGTGGTGGGAGTGGGGGCAGTTGTGGAGACTAGGGCTGATAAAAATAAAAAGAATTCATTAAAATTGTAAAGATGCAGTAGCTACCCCGTATCCCTCACCTACCCTTAGACCCAAAAACAAATCAAAACTAAACAAGACAGTTCTTTTCCAAAGAAATTAAATAATCTGACAAAGCAAAGTAGAGATGTTGACACTTTGGATAAAACCTATTCTGTCTTCTCATTTAGAGGTTATTCAGTTTAAGGGCCAGATTACCACATATTCGCCTTTAAGGAAGCCACTTACACATAATTTTCAGTCCACTTTTCCATTATTCTAAAGCAGTGAACAACTATGGATTATCTGACAGTTCAAGGAAATTAGTTAAAGAATAAGACCAAGATAAACATGATAAAATTCCCCAGAGAACAAAAGACAATTTAAGCAATGGAAAAGAACTTTTAAAATATTCTGGAGCCACCCCATGGTTGAGTGGTTAAGTTCGCACACAGCTTCAGCGGCCCAGGGTTTCACCAGTTCAGCTCCTGGGTGCGGACCCAGCCCTGCTCATCAAGCCATGCTGAGGCAGCATCCCACACAGCAGAACTAGAAGGACCCACAACTAGAATATACAACCATGTACTGGGGAGCTTTGGAGAGAAGAAGAAGGAAAAAAAGGAGATGGCAACAGATGTTGGCTCAGGGCCAATCTTTAAAAAAGAAATCAGTTAAAAATAAATTAAATATTCTAATTATTATACTAGAGATTTGCTAGGAGATGTTACAGGCATATAGCAAGAATAGGATGTAAGAAAAAGGAAAGTGAAATAGCAAGAAAGAACACTTAAAAAATTAGTATAAGACTATTGAAAACAAATTAGGGAGAAGAAAAATATCAAAGAAATAATAGGAACATCCCACAGCTGGAGAGCGGAAATATGTATTCAGATCGAAAGGACTCAGGAAATATCCAGCCCAAGTGCAATAAACACCCATTTCTAAACCTAATATGGAGAGATTTGAGAACACCAAGGTTAAAGAGGCGATCCTAGAAGTTTTCAGAGGGAAGAAACAGCAGTACTGACTAGCTAGCTTGCAAGGAGCATCACTTCAAAATTCTGATGAAAACTGACCCTAAAGTTAAAAGTCTTTACCTAGCCAAATTATTAATCATGTGTGATGATAGAATAAAAGTATTTCCAATATCTAAGGACTCAGAAAATTTATCTCCCATGCATCCTTCTTTACAAGGTTCCTTAGGATGAGTCAGAGAAAACAAGAAAGTAACCAAGAAGGAGAAAGGCATAGGATGTAGGAAACAGTCTAACCTGGGACAGTAATGAAGGGAAGACCTAAGATGACTGCTGTGCAGCAAGATCAGTCCCGAAGTAGGTCCAGAAGTAAATACATAGTTAAAAGAAGACGTATGTGGGGAATATTCCATAGACTTGGTAGTATCCTTGGAAGTGAAGAACAAACTTAAGGACTGGCTAAAGAAAAAGGCAATTAGAGATTCGAAGGGGAGGGCCCTGCACACCACAGGCACAGGTGATCTTGTAATCAGTGGTGGACCGTATTTGCATAGTTAGGATGATGTAAAGCAACCCTTGTTGATTTTTTCAACTTCTAAAATCTAAACAAAGGGAAAGCATAGAAAACTTAACTGTGGTTATGGAACAGAAGGCAAGTTTTCATTTTGCCAACATGAACGTAAAAACAAAGCTTTCAAATTAAGAGACTGACAGAGGCGAGGACGTGAGGGCCTCCCCTGCAAGGTAGGGGGTCACGGCAGACTGTCTGTCACTGCTGGAACAGAGATCAAGGGAAAGTATATATTCCTGGGGGTACAAAAGTGTCCAAAAGAGGAACAAAGAGTAGTGAAATAATTACTGTGGCGGGAGAGAGAGGGGAAGTCTAAGCCAGCTGAATCTTCTTTACCACGGCAGGAAGTCAACAGGCCATGTTTCAATCAGATAATCCAGAAATCATGGCTAATCAAGTCAGAGTTTTTTAACAACCTAAAAATAGAAAAATATAATCATATTAAATAGTATCTCTTTTTACAGAATAATTTCTGCAGTCTAGTCACATATCAAAGAAACGTATGAAGCGATGTTTACAATAATATTCATCAATGTTTCCAAATGGTGTGATTTGAGGAAACCTTTTACACTGTTCTTTGTACCTTTCTGTATTCCTCGGATAGTTTATGTCTTTATATCACTTTATAACAAGGACGTCTTTAGTGTGTAGTCTGAATGCTGGGAGGGTAATTGGCTATACAGGGATAAAAGTGGAAGCAGGAGGCCACTAAACTTGCAAAAAACCCAAGCGGAAAGATAGAGTGGTGTGGACCAGGATGTGGACACTGGAAATGAAGAGAGGAGGGCTGATTCACGACATAAGTTGGAGGGAGAGAAAACAGGACTCGTCGGCTTGAACATTGGTGGTGAACGGAAGGATGCAGGGTGATGCTGAGGTTTCTCACTCGCACAGCTGGGAGCATGGAGGCCTAGAGAGGTGGAATGGAATGTGCCATTTCCAGGTCGAGGCGTAGAGGCAGGGTAGGGAGTTTGGCTTGTACGGCCTAAATCTGAATATCTGAGAAACATACAATAACTGCGTAGTCAGTTGCTTACTCAAGTTGGAGCTCAGATAAGTCCACGCTGGGTGTATAAATTTGGGATTTGTCAGAAAATAGACTATGACAGCATTGGGTGAAAGCCCAAAATAATCTCAAGTCAATACTCACCAACTAGTTACTTTAGTTATTAGATCAGTAATCTTAATTGATTTTGTTTAATTATGTTCATTTTTCAGTAGCCTGAATTCTGTTTCATGCATTTCCCTGAGTAAAAGAGTCCTAATATTTGGTCAGATATACAGGGACTCATAGAATGTGGGAACTTAAAGAAATCTTAGATTTTATATACTCTAATCCTCATTACACAGATAAGAAAACTGAGGCTGAGTTTAAGTAATTTTCCTGAAATGAAAGAACTAGTTGGTGACAGAAGTAGAAATAAAACATAAGTTTTCAGATTCTCAATCTAATGGTATGAAGGCTCTCATACAAACACCCTCTGCGTGAAAACAAAATCAAATGGGCTGGTTTATTAGACTCTACTGAAGTCAAGTTAAAAAATGGATCTTCGTCAGTTTCTTCAGGTTGTGATGGGAGAATGCACTGCAGTATGGCATGTGTTGTACTTTGGAAGACTTGTGCGTAAATAATTTTTAAAATCACAGGTAAAGAAGAAAACCATATTGAGTATATTTTGAAAGATAATCTTTTCTATGTTACCAAATAATTCATCTTTTTTGTTGGCAATTATGATTTCTGAGATACGTATCTTTTTGTCTCCCCTGATTCCAAAGTCTTCCTAAATGTCTATATACAAATATTTTCAGGAAGAGGGGGAAATTATTCCCCACTTTCATTTTTGTTCTGTGATTAATTTTTTTCAAATTATGTCCAAATGATTCTACTTGTTTTTCACTCTCCAACAGACAGCCACCTGCCACCTCCTTCATAAAGGAAATATCGCATCAGAGTTTCTACTCTACATAAATATCTTCTTCCCTAGGGGAAGTGAAAATGCACAGAGTGGTATTTACCCTTACTTTTTACAAGTATTTCTGTTGGATTTTGTAGTGTTATACTAATATAGTTTTGCTTTTGTGGATATTATATTTAATCCCTCCCATTTTCCTTTGAGATTATAATTAGTCCCTTCCACCTAATAAATTTTCAGTTGAATACTAAACCTTTATTACTTTCGAAAATGTTTTTTGAAATATTTTTCTCTACAATTATGAGGCACACAAGTGATTCTGTAATTAAAAGTTTTTGAACACTATTGTTAGGCCATATAATCACCAGGTACCCAAAAAAGCTTCTAATTTTATTCATCCCTACCTCTCTTCATGTGGGCACACTTGGAGAAGCACTAATAGAGAGTAAACATACTTTTTCCTCCTCCTCTTACTCAGATGTGTGTGGCGTGGGGTGGATGGAGAGGGCCACGAAGCGTGGTCCCTGTATTCCTGGCTCTCCAGCAGATTCTGCTGAAGACTTGGAAAAAGAAGGCTTTGTATGTAAGAGCCAGAAGAGACTTAGCATGAAACTAATGAAGATCAATCCCTAGTAGTATGGTCACATGGTTATATTATTTAGAAAATTTTGCAAGGTAATATATTTTTATTGCAATCGGTTAAAACTATTGTCATTTTCTGCTGCAGCTTCTCCTCCATCATACTTCCCCTCCTGGCAGGAGGTCCTGGAGCAGCTGTGCAGTCTTACGTTGAGGGGAATATGTGTACGTGGTTCACAGTCCATTTCGTGCGTAGGCACATCACTGCCAGCTACCCTGCATAGGATGTGCTTCCAGAAAAAACTCCTCCCATTTCCTGCCACAGTTCACCCAGCATGTTACACAAAGGTGCCACTACTCCTAGTCCCAGAATCTGTGGGTACTGAGGGAGGAATGAAGGTTGAAATATCTGGAAACTAAGTTAGTCTGTGGAAGATTCTTCCAATAATCAGTTGCACAAAATGTGAGTGAGGTTTGGTTTTTATTAGCTCTCAATCAAAACAGCAGTCCCCTCCTATCTAAAGTCTGCTCAACAATGACCTGAGGTCTTACAAGTCATACATGAAAGAAACTTGGTAGAGATTTTTCCAAATTTGAAACCAATCCTAAAATTTCATGACATTACCAATAACAAGTTGTGGTAGCAGAAAGTTTCTGAAAAATTGAATTCTATAAATTCTGATCAGTGGTTGATGAAGGACTGAGTGACCTTCCTATTTTCTTTATAAAAATACTACAGAATTGACATTCCACGAAAAGGTGATCAAGAGATTACAGACAAAAAATAAAATATGTATTATGCAGTTGATTAATATAAAAGATATATTATTTTTCAGGATTTTTCTGTTTGTGGCATTAGCTCTTAAATGTTATACTTAGATGTGACTCCTTTTTCATTCTAAATAAACGTTCATATTTGTACCTGACTTTCCATTCATAACTTTTTACTATTTTTCTTAAAATGAGTCATGAAAGTTATATAACCTTCAGGCTCCAGAAACCCAGGGTCCCTTGGTGACTACACAGCTCCACTAGCTTTGATAGACATTCTAATTTGCGCTAGGCCCAATCCTGGACAAAAAGACAAGAATTAGAAGGGAGACGAGGGGAGATTCCCCCCTCCTCCACCATGCTTTGTGACTGTATGTCATCTACAGAAATGGAAGTTCTGAGCTTTAACAGAATAAAAACATTGTTCCAAGGTAATGATGCTTTGAATTTTGTCTCATTTCTCTCAAGGAAGGTGATCAGAATTGATTCTCAGAAGATTGGTGAAGGAAAAAGCTTTGAAGGGTGATCTCTCTGGGCCAGGCTAGTGGCCACTATTTGGAAAACAATGGCTCTCTTCTCGCCGGCAGGTGAGTTACATAGGCTTAGGCGGGCTTTGATACCTTAAGTCGTATATTTGCCATTTGGAGAAGTGGTGAGTGCATTTAAGGAAAAACCCTAAAAAGATATGTTTAGGGAAATAAACTGTTCAGGGATCACAAATTACCATGGAGCAGCTCATGATTTTTTGAAGTGCAAACTACTAATCTAGTCACCTTTAATGGAAACCAAATGGTAAGAAATAATGTGAGTCAAAGAGGCAAGGTTATTTCCGTCAATGGTGGCCTTACAAGCAAGAGTCTTCAAATACAGATATTTTATTTTAAGGCACACTGAGAAGAGCTGGACCCACTCAAAAATATGTTCCTAATCTAAGAGCCCTTTATTATCTTTTCCACGGTTTTCATGAAAATGTAAAACTTTAAGGAGGTATGACAAGAAATAAAGCCTCTGTGACTTTAGGGAAATTCTACCACATAATTTTTCTCCTCATCTAGAACTGGGCATTTGAGGTCAAAGAGGGTGTTGCTGTGGATGAAGGGGGAGGTGAAGGGATGAGAAAAGGAAACAGAAAAATGAGAATATAAATTTCCACTCCTGTAATTTGAGATGGGGTCAATCTGATTGCAGTCTCTAAGGGAAAGTTGCCATAAACTACTTGAAAACAATCTGAAATTGTCTTAGGATGCTCAACAGAGGAGAAACACACTCAGAAAAAAATATTATTTTTGCAGTCTGATTTGTTTTGCTTCGATTTTTTATTTTAAGAGAAGTCAAAACAGTAAAAAATGTTTAAAGCATAGTACAATAAATATCCTGCACTCTTCTCCTAGACTCACCCATTCACTTTCATTTTTTCTCCGTGTTTCCTTCCCTCCCTCCCCCCACTCCAAGGCCTGCAGAACCGTTTGAGAACAAGTTACTGACATCATGGCGCTTCAGCACTGAGCACTTTAGCACGTGTCACAAGGACATCGTCCTTCATAATCACAGCGTCTTCCCACCACAATACCATTAGATTATCACTCACAAGGACGTTCACACTGACACAGTAATACCATCAAGTTTGAAATCTGTATTCAAATGCCTTCAGTTATTCAAGAATGTCTCTTATATCCCTCTTATTTTTCCAGGATCTAATCAAGAATCACTCATTGCAGTAGTGTTCATTTCTCCTTAATTTCCTTTAATCTAGAATATTCCCCCTCGCCATTTTTTTGCCTTTTATGCCACTGACTTTTTTTTTTTTTAACAGTTCAGGCCAATTGTCTTATATAGTGTCACAAATTTTAATTAGATTGTTTCTTTATGATTAAGTTAGTGTTAAACATTTTGGGCAAGAATACTACATAGGTGTACTTGCACTGCTTCACGTCGGCAGGTATAGGTGCTGGTTTGTTCCCTTATTGGTAATGCTAACATTGATCACATGGTTATGGTGCTGTTCCCCAGATCTCACATTGTAAAGGAAGCTTTTATATTTTGAAATTAATATGGAATCTGTGGGACAATACTTTGGGGGGGTCTGTGTGAATATTCTATGCCCAACAACTTTTCACTCAATAGTTTTTTCATCCATTGATGATTTTTGCCTGAATAAATTATTGGTGTTTGAAAAATGGAAATTTCTAATGCTATTATTATTTCTACATTCATTAGCTGGCATTCTTTTATAAAGAAGTACTTTTCATACCTTTCTGCCTTTTTATGAGTATCACTGTGGTTTTATGGGTTCTTCTTTTGTTCACTATGTTGTAAGTCATTACTTACATTATTCTTTTTGATGCTCAAATTGTCACAAACATGGCAAGTGGGGATTCTGTTAAGACAGCTCTTGGATCCTTTTGATGCGTCCCCATACTTCTGACAAACAAACGTCCCAGGCTCGCCTTCCACTTTCCTGATCCCTTCTCAGAACCAGGCATTTCTGCAAGGAACCTCCCCGATTCCTTTTAGCGGGGAATGTCTTTAGAAACTGAGATGAGCATGGCGATGTGTTGATTGCTGGTGAGATGTCGTTCTAAACCCAGTCAGTGAACAAAGCTAAGAAATATGCATATATTTAAATCAGGAGTTTACACTGATAGCTGTAAACTATTTTAATAAATAAATTTCAAATCACTTTCACTCATTCCCAGTTGGTATCTGCTTTCTCTCACAGTGCAAACGTTGGTTCCCAACACCACCAATATATTCACTAATTTTCTCTTTTCTATGACAGATACAAAATAGGTTCAGTATTACTGCATCAATACCATACCAACAACAAAACCAATAATAAAGTTCAAAATTTCTTTGCAGTTTTTCTTGTACTTAAAAAAAACCTATTAATGATATACTGTCAGGGGACTATGTTCAAAATTTACCTGAATGAATTTCTTTTTTCTGTATGATTATATCATCAATTTGATATACAGTTAGATTCATTTATTTCCTTTGGTATCCAATTGTGTTATTTTTTTCATTCTTTTTAATTTAATTTTATTTCTGAACATGCAAACCATTTATATTCTTCAAAAGTTAAAACTATATACTCCTACGAGGCTCATACCCAGCACTCTCCCTGCCACTTCTCCATTCCCGCCAACCTGCTATGGGTAAAAATTTTTAGTAGTTTTTGGTTTATCCTTCCTGTATTTCTATTTTGCAATACATGCACACACACACACCACACCCTATCTATATCTATATAAAAATATATGTATGTAGTCTCATTTCTCTTTCTTAAAAAAAAGATAGTATACCATAGGTACTGGAAATCACTTCCTATCAATTCATAGAGCTCTAGCTCCATCTTTTTCTATAGTGAATAGTATTCCATGTGGGAATGCATCATAATTTACTCCACCAGTTTCCTGTGGTAGGGCATTTGGGTTGTTTCTAGTAGTTTTCTGTTAAAAATAATGTTTCAATGAATAACCTTGTGCGTATTTTGGTCTTTTTCTCACACTTGTGGAAGTGTATCTTCAGTAAATCCCTTCCAGAGTGAATTGCTGTGGTGTCAAGGGTAAATGCCTGTATGATTTTGCTGGATATTACCAAACCCCTTCCGTAGAAGTTGAAGCATTTTGAATTCTTTGGGAACCTGTTTCTCGTAGCCCCGCATACAAAATATGTTACTGATCTTTTAAATTTTTGTCCTTCTAACAGGTGAGAAATAGTGTCTCACTGTAGTTTCAATTTGCATTTCTCTTATTATGAGAGAAGTTATCAACCTTTTTATATATTGAGGGCATTCCGTATATCTTTTTTCCATTATCTGATTGTTTGTATCTTTTGCTCATTTTGTATTAGGTTGTGGGTCTTTTTAAAAACCTGTTTTAAGCCATGTTTATATATTAGAGATATTAGTCCTTTATTGATGGTAATATAGCAAATATTTTCTTCTTATCTGCCATTTGTCATTTGCTTTTGTTTATGGTGTTTTTGGTCATACAAGGTTTTTTTATATACTTGAATGCATCAATCTTTTTTTGTATTTGGAATTCAAGTCATAACTCACTCACAGGCTTTTTAAAAACTTCACCAGTTCTCTTCCAGTCCTTGCATGGTTTTGTATTTTACTTTATATCTCTGGCCATTTTGACTTTATTCTGGTATGATGTGACGTATGGGTAGCCTTCCAGCTGTTTCAGCATCGTTTATTAAGAAGCCCAGGTTTTTCCTAGTGGTCTGAGATGGCACCTTTGTCATATATTAAGTTTTTGTGTGTATTTGGGTTTATTTCTGAAATTGTTGTGCTATTCCTTTTACTGATCTGTCTCTTCACTCAATGGTACTCTCTATTTTAATTATGGAAGTGTGTATGTGCTTAATAGTTGGTAAAAATAATTACTGTTCTTTTCAGAATTTTCCTGGCTTCTCTTGTATGTTTATTTTTCAATATTAACCCTAAAATCAACTTACCAATTCTAGAAATAAAACTTAGATTTTGTTTGATCACATTTACTTTATATATTAACTTGGGGAAAATTAACTCTTTAATGTCATCACTCTATCCAAGAATGAAGAATGTCTTTCCTTTTATTAAAATCTGCTTTTGTGCCTTTTAAGTGTATTTTAAAGTTTTCCTCATAAGAGTTTGCACATTTATTTTTAGGTTTATGCTTAAGTATTTTATATTTTTTGTTGTCATAAGTGGAGTTTTTCTTCCATTATATCTTCTATCTGGTTATTGTTTATTTATATGAGGTTATTGATTTTTGTATGTTAAAATTATATCTTGTTACATCACAGAACTTATGTATGTGTTAATTTTATTATCGATTCTCTCAGGTGTTCCAAGAATATTATTTCATCAGTTGCAAATAAAGATAGTTTTATTCCGTTATTTGTCCTAATTCTCATGCATCTACCACTTTTGTCATGTCTGAATGCACTGTCCAATACTCCCAGTTCAACCTGAAATAACAGTGAAGATAGTGGACATCTTTCCTAGGGCAGTTTTTGAGACAGGTAAATGTAGAGATGTTCCATTTTCCATAGGAGAGTGAGTGCAGTCTGCCAGAGCAAGTGTCCCCAGGCAGGAAACCTGTGTCGTTTGTGATGGTTCAAAA
The DNA here is from genome assembly GCF_021613505.1 of Equus quagga. Classification (NCBI taxonomy): domain Eukaryota; kingdom Metazoa; phylum Chordata; class Mammalia; order Perissodactyla; family Equidae; genus Equus; species Equus quagga. The sequence continues at coordinate 1,589,090 of NC_060281.1, forward strand.
GATGTGTTTCTGTGGAGTTAAATTTAAGATCCAATTTTCTTTTAAGGTAGAATCAAGGGAACTTTCTGATATTACCTCAAAGAAGTCTTGGAGAAATTCTTTTGAATTACCTGTACCAAATAGCTGTCTTCCTTCTTCTGTGTTGATGAGGTCATCTAATAAAAGCCATAGAGGTCCTGGGAACAGAAATAGGATATGCCCTGTGAGAGCAAGTCCGAGGGCAAAAGCCAGATTCCAGTTACTGGTAGGATAATGGAAAACTAAATTCATCTGTGTTTTTATGATTTTAAGGTATTGGATTCACTCTCTTCTTGAATGTGTATGTGATAGGAGATTATTTGGTGTGGGAAACCTTGAAAAAGATTTTTAGTCACAGAGCAGCAGAGAATGTATCTTTTATAACATGTTCTGGCCAAATGCGTGTAATACCAAGGCCATCATTTCCATTTCGAGTTGCTGTTGCATACAAATGAACATAAATAATAACATATTGGTATCTTTTTCATCACAAGGACTCCAATATAACTACTTAATAGATTTTCTGAAAAATTTTTTTAATAAGACTTAACCCTTGGGAGTAGTTTGAAAAAAGTTGTGTTACATCAAGGTAGCACATTCTCCAAAGTAGTAATCAAATTTATAGTAAAACAAATTATGCTATAACAAGATATTGACACTTATACATATAAAGCAACTCAAAGAGAAGTTCTAACACTGTAACGATTCAAGGAAAACACTAGCTAAAAAATCCTAATGTTTTTCTTACTGCTATAAAGGAAAAGCATTTTTCCAGGAAATTGGTCAATAATGAACAAAGTTCTGCATGAGTTAAATATAGAAAAAATATCCTCAAATGGGAATTTTTTCATCAAAATGTCCTGAAGTCTCCATTAAATTTACCTACTTATTTTGATGGCATATAAAAGAAGTTCCATGCACAGGAGAAAGTCAATGTTTCAACAAAGAAAACACCAAAAAGAGAATAGGATAAAATAAAATAGGTTTTTTTGTTACAACTTAAAAAACCGTTAGTGGTTTAATGGTACCATTGTGTTTATATTTGCTATGTCAAAATAAATTTTTGCCCAATAATGTTTTAATTTATGAGGCAAAGGACTTCATATGTTTCTTTCATGTTAAGCTTGTATTTACCTACTTAATTGCCTCAGAACTTCACTTTCCATGTCAACACAGCTTTTAAACATTTGTTATGTGCCACGATGGTGATAGATAGAAAGTGGTCCCTGCTTTCAAGGAGCTCACAGACTACTGGCAGGGACAAATGGTAAACTAATCATTGTAACTCAGAGGTTACAAAGGAGAGCACAGTGATCTCAGAGAGGAAGGCAGGACCAATCCTGCAGGGGGACAGCAGAGGAAACTGTAGTCACAAAGACCTCATGGTGGAAGATGGGTCAGGAGAAAGCAGGAATTCATAAAAAGTCATACGTTTCAGAATGGTGAATCTTCTAGAATGGTGGCATTTGTTTAAAGTCTCTCTTCCTGGACAGGTTTCCAGGTCTGTACAGCTAAGGATTACGTGCTTCTTGTTCTGATATCGACCCTGATATCAGTTTCCCCACATTAAACCCAGCATATATGGGGTTAAAACCAAAACACTCATTCCCTGCTTACTCTCTGGCTTCCTGGCTCCAGAATCCACTATCCTCCATGGAGACAGACACCATCAAGGACAAGCGCCTGGACTATCTCCTCCCCACAAAGAGATACAGGCTGGTGGGAAAGCTGCTGACCCGCAAGGTCATGAGCTCCCTCCTCTCTGCAAGTGTCTCAAGGCCAAAGACAGGCTAGTGGGAAAGCTCTGACCAGCAAGGCCATATGCTCCCCCTCCCCTACCTAAAACCCCAAATAAAAACCCTTCTTTTTAGCTTTTCGGGGAGTTTGGGATTTGAGCGTTAGCTGCTCTCTCTCCTTGCTCAGCGCTGTGCAAAAATAAAGTTCCTACTTTCTTCCACCACACCCGGTGTCAGAGATTGGCTTGCTGCGCGACGGGTGAGCGAACTCACTTCAGGTTCAGTAACAGTTCAACGTGATATTCCTTTCCAGTGCCTAGCAGTGCCTAGCACTTTTAAGAAACTCAGTGAAAGTAGTTATATTTTTCTACCTGTTTTTATTAATATTTTATTATTAAGTTATTAATTGTAATAAGTTTTAAATTACTTTTTAATAATTAATAAAAGTTATGTTATGTAAAAGTTCTGTATGATAGTAACCATGCACCCACTACCTAGATTAAGAAACAAAATATTGCCAATCCATTTACAGAACAGGCCCACTTCTCCCCAACCCATATCTACCATTTTGAATTTTTATTTAGCATTCCAGTGCATTTCTTTGTAGTTTTGTTATATTTATTTATGGAGGTGCTTAAACTTTATGTAAATATTATCATAATGTTTGTTTAACCTGTGGTTTGGCTTCTTTCCTCAACATTACGTTTATGAGATTCATCCACATTGATATTTCTGACTATAGTTAATTAACTTTGATTGCTTGATAGTCCTATAGTCTGTTGTGTGACTATTCGCTCTCTCTCTTTATCAGTTTTTCTTATGATGGACATTTGTTTCCAGTACTTTGTTCCTATAAACAATGATGCTATAAATGTTCTTGAATATGGCCGTCGTGTACGTGAGAGAGTTTTGTACATAGGTGTACGTCTGTCTGGAAGTGGATCTGCTGATCAGTGTTGCTCAGCCTCCTCACTGACTCTTGGAATTGCAGCCCTGTTTAATTTCTGGTAACTTTGTATGTTTAAATGGTGCCTCATTATTTTACGTTGAGTTTACTGAATTATTCTTGAGGTTTTGTTCTTATGTATTTATTGACCATTTAGTTTTGTCTTCTGTGAGTTACTGGTTTGTCTCTTTTGCCGATTTCATTTATACATAATCGGTCTTTTTTAATTGATTGAGTTAGCCATTTTATTGATTCAGTTATCAGTTATGTATTGTAAATATAATCTTCTTTTACTTTGGTAAAAGATACAATTGTTAAATCTAATCAATCTTTCTCCTTTTTGGTTCCTACCTTGTAGGTCTTAAGAAGTCCTTTCTACCCAGAATTCATAATGTATATATTATGTGACATGGCATAATATTCCTTTCAGGTCTTTAATCCACTTGGAGTTTACTTTTTATGTGGTATTTTTATCATATTTTTTATATGAAATAGGGATCTGAAATCTGATTTTATTTTATTTTTCCAACTTGGTAATTTCCTAAATAGCCTATCCTTCGTGGAATAGTCCGTCATTTCCTCACTGATCTACAATGACATCTTTATCATATATTAAGTAAGATATATGTTTGTTTCTTCACTCTAGTCTGTTCCACTATTTTGTCTGTTCCTGCACCAATTCCATACTGTCTTAACAATTTGAGTTTCATAAAAAGTACTCCATAGAGTACTTTCTCTTTTTTCTTCCTCTTCTTTTTTAAATTGCCCAAATGCTCTTGGACTCTTTATTCTTCCATATAAATTTTTGAACTGGATTTTTATTAATAAGTTTGAATTTTTCTCTCTTATTTTATGCTGTGTTTCCCTGAATTTTCTACATTTTTCCTTCTTTTCTCCCTTGTTTATTATTGATTGAGGCTTTTAAAAAATTGAGTATAAATACATGGGATCCTCTTTGCTAGTAAATACAATAATTAATTTTGACTCTATCACCCTGTGAAGTAAGGATTGTTATTGTTTTAATTTTTATCACAGAATTTTCAAACATATATAAAACTGGACAGAATAATATAGTTAACCCAATGTACCCATCACCCAGCTTTAGTAATGACCAATAGGTGGCCAATTATCCTCTCTCTGGACCTTTACTCATTTTCCCCAATCAGCATCATCTCCACCACCACCTCTCCTAGACTACTTTAAAGTGCTCTTCTCTTAGCAGAACCACAACACCATCATTGCATCTTTGAAAATTAAAAATGAATCTTTAATATCACAAAATAGCCAGTCAATGTTCCTATTTCCCTCAAGACTTTATACATTTTTTTACTTTAAAAAAATATTCAAATAAGATCTATACCTCTTGGTTGGTATGTCTCCTAAGTCTCTTAATCTGTATGTTCGCCTTCCATCTATTTTTATTTTATTTTTTATTTATTTATCTTACTTTTATTTTTCATTCCATTTTATTGATTTTATTTTATATTTTTTATTTTATTCATTTTTAAATTTCGCTTGTCGTAACTAGTTTTCATTTAATTTAGCGTGTTAGATAAGCTGGCCTCTGTGATCTGGTTTTTGTCAGTGCCTCCACATGGTGTTGTCTGACATATTCCTCCATCTCCTTGTATTTCCTAAAAATTGTTAACTAGACGTAAAGCCTTGACCACACTTAGGTTCAGGGTTCCTTTTGTTTTCTGTGGGTTTTGCCAAGGCCATCACATAGATGGTGTATTGCACCTCTACCAGGACATACAGAACATTTGGTTTCTCTCTCTTTTATGTCTTATCTGCCATTGATGATCATTACCCAGGTCCATTAATTCACTAGGAGTTTTTAAAATGGTGATGTTTGAATTTTTTAAATTTCTACATTATTTTCTGGAATAAGTCTGTAAAGAGAAACTCTCACAACAAGTATTTGCACAGGAAATCTTTTGGGAAGTATAGGATTAATTCTTGATGTTTTTTCTTTTTTTATTAGTTTCCAAGATGAGATCGTTTCTCACACATTCCAAAGGTAACCAATGAATTTATTTATTTCTATAAATCATAAATAATTAGTATCATTTTGAACTTCCAAAATTAAATGTATTTGATATGTGTCAATCCATTGCAGTTATCTTTTTAATGCATAAATTTCCCCATCTTTGGCCGGTGCAGCCTAATCAGGTTAGTTTATGAGTCCTTATTAGCAGTCTTTGGCAGCTTCCTTGCTTTCTGGTATGAAGATGTTCCAGGATCATCTTGTACATTTCCCATCCCAGGTGTGGAATCAGCCGTACTTCCAAAGGGAATTCGTTTTTTATTCCATTTATTCTCTCCTGCAGTGGAAGATAGATATATTATATTTCCATTTTTTAGTGACTTCCAAGAAAAATTTTAACATACATAATTTGCTTAAAATATATAGTCCTATCTTTGCAAATAATATAAAGATATTAGAATTCTCATCACATTGGAAATTGTACTCTAAACACTTGTGTATTAGTTTGCTAGGGCTGCTGTAACAAAGTACACAAGCTGGGTGACTTAAATCTCTCACAGTCCTGGTGGCCAGAAGTCAGAGCTCAAGGTGCCAGTAGGGTGGTTCCTTCCCTGGGCTGTGACAGAGAACCTGTGCCTGCCTCACATGCCTCAGGTGGTTTGCTGGCAATCTTTGGTGTTCTTTGTCTTGTAGAAGCATACCATGACCTCTGCCTTTATCCTCACATGGCTTTCTTGCTGTGTGTTGTTTGTGTCTACATTTCTCATTTTTATAAGGAAACCTCACTGGATTAGGGCCCATGCAGTGACCTCAGTCTAACTTACTTACCTCAGTAAAGCCCTCTCTTCAAAGGAAGTGCCATTCTGAGAAATTTTGGGTTAGGACTCTGACATAGCTTCTTTAAGGGGATACAATTCAACACATATCAACTCCCCTCTTATCTTAAAAGTTATTTTTATACATTTATCCCAATAGAAATGTTACTACTTTTTTTTATACAGTCAATCTTAGTATATTTACCCTCATGCTTACCAATTTTTTGTATACCATTCTTTCTTGAGTTTAAGATCTTCCTTCTGGGATCGTTTTACTTCTGTCTTGAGCACATCCTTTTGAAACTCCTCTAGTGAAGTCTAAGGTGAAGTTGGTGGTTGACTCTTAATTTGTGTTTGCCTGAAAGCGTCTTTATTTTAACCTCATTCTTGAAAGACAGTTTAACTGTCTCCAATTTTAGATGAACTTTTTCTTCTCTCAGCACATTGAAGAGGTATTTCTGTTCTCTCTGGCTCCATTTTTGCTGCTGTGACGTCAATCTAATTTTTATTCATAAGTAGGTTGTCTGTTTTCACAAATTGCTTTTAATCTTCTCTTGTCATTGATGGTTTCACTTTGACTACAAGGTGACAGGATTAAGATTAGCTTCTATTTATTCTGCTTGGGATTTGTTGTTTTCCTAAATCTAAGAACTGTGTCTTTCCTCCATTATGGAAAATTCTCACTTAAAAAACTATTAATGTTTTTAAAAATATTTTCTCTCCCTCTTATCAGTACTCTTTTATTCTCGAACTCCAATTGGGTGTGCGTTAAACCTTTTCATTCTGTCTTCTGTACCTCTTAACCTGTTCTCCATATTTTTGTAATCTCTCTGTACTAAATTCGACATAGTTCTTCAGATCTATTTTCCAGTTTACTAATTTCTCTTCAGCTGTGTCTGGTCTAATGTTTAACCCATCCCCAGAGTTTTAATGTAAATAAATACATTTTATTACTATAAATTCTATTTCCAAACTTACAGAGTTGTTAAAATATTCTCTTAGTCTTAGTCCTTGGTTATCTTTACAATATTCTTTTTTTATTTACAGAAATATTTTATGCGTGTTTATTTTATGGTCTTCTGCAATAGGTAATTTCAACATCTCATGTCCCTGTGTCAGGTCTTAGTCATGTCTATCTAATTCACTATTTACTGTTTTTGTTGACTCTACTCCTTGTGGTTTGTTTCCTTGTGTGTGAGAGCTCGTGTTTGGCTGACCTTAATTTGAAGGAAACAAGTTGAGAATGCCTTCCTCCAAAGGAGTAGGTTACGCTTCTGGTAGGTGCTCTGCCAATCTGGTGCACTACCCCCTGGGAGTACATTAAATTAAATTGTCAGCATGGGGGTTTCTTGAACTGAGCAGGTGTTGTAAATTCAAACCCTGAGCTCATGTGTAGATAGGTTTGTAATTAATTTTCAGGGGAGATATTTTCCCCTACCATAGGCCAAAGACTAAGATTTTACAAGTTTCCTTGTCAATCCTTTCGCCAAATTATGGAATTTTTTCCTAGCTCAACCTTCACTGAGGGAAAGCCCTTTGAGCATCCAGCTTTATGCATGAGTCTTAGTTATCTGCCCATTTTGCTTGACAAAAGGTCTATCTCCTGTTCCTCTGTGAGGCTGTCAAAGCCCTGGCTTCTGTTTCTAGCATGGTAGACACCTCCAGGGAGATCAGGGCTGTGGTGCCAGGTTCCCACTCCAGTTTCCGTGTTCTCTTTGTTTTGAATATATTCATCTCATAATTTCTAGGTGCTATGAGTGGGAGACTTTTCACAATATCTAGTCCAACAGTAATGGAAGTTTCTCTACATCTCTTTAAATTAAAAAGTTTCCCGACTCCATTCTAGCAAGGCTATTTTAATAAATGTTAAAACTTTAGAAGACTAAACTAAATTCTATATTTAAAAGCCTAAACATAATCTTTAAAATGAAATTTGGATTATTGTGGATTAATATCAAGAAATTACAATTAAGGAATGTCAAGATAATTAAGACTGGTACCAACATTTTACTTAATAAAGTGTCTATCTTCCTAGCCAACACTTGCACAATTTTAGAAAAATTGTATGGTTATGATTCAAATTTTGAGATTTATCTGTAGAACTGGTCAGCCAAACAGGTAATATTAATCATATAGAATTCATTCAGTGGAAGCAAAAGTAATAAAAACCTATTTATGTAACTTGATTTAACTTTCATTTCCTCATCTCTTAACTTCAATATATATAATGTTCTGAAAGTTAAGGCATCTACTAAAACTACTGTAGTTTAAACACAAATATATATTTAAATAAAGAGCCTTTTGGAATTGAGCTGAAAATATAATCTAGGTACAACTTAATCAGTTAACCGTTCTTCAACAAAATTTTGCCAAAACAAAGCCACTCTATTATTAGAGAGCTCTACAATTTGTTTTATAACCTACCCTAATACAGAAGAAAACTTTTCTGTATCAGTCTTTCTTTTTATTTAAGATAATTTAATCATTTTCAAGTTCAGTGGATGATCACAATGTATTATAAATTTTCTTCATTATAAAAATGCTATCTAGATTCCTCATGTTTAGTTAACTTCATATACTTCAAATTAAGCAGGCAATAATCACCAAGGGGTATGCAATCTCTAATAACTAAGAAGTCTTCTTAAGCTTTTTCCTGTTGGCAGTAGCACAGTGTTTACCTTGGCAATGAAGAAATAGTGAAAGGAAGAGAAGCCAAAATGACATAAAGCACCAGGTAGCATTTTTAATATCCTTGGCAAAAATTCCTGGCAGTAGCAGCATATAAGCTAGCATCCAAAAAAGTGTATTAGCTCTGGTTTTATACAGACTCCTGCATGGAAGGGGGAAAGGCAAGTGTGTGGTTGGCAGCTTAAGAAGTGCTGAGCTGTGGGTCAGATTTTGCCCCACCACATAAATAACAAAACTCCATCAAACCAGCTTACTATTGCATGCTCAGCGGTGGCCTTCATCAGAGTGGTCCCACTGGATTGGTACAAACAGATGAAGAATTATCTTTAGTTATTTATTTTTTTTGCAGAGAAGGATTTGCCCTGAGCTAACATCTGTTGCCAATCCTTCCTCCTTTTTTTTTCTTCTCCCCAAAGCCCCAAGCATGGTTGTATATCATAGTTGTAAGTCCTTCTTGTTCTTCTATGTGAGCCACCACCACAACATGGCTATGGACAGATGGCTGCTGTGGTTCTGCAACCAGGAAGTGAGCCTAGGCCACTGAAGCGGAGCACACAGAACTTTAACCATGAGGCCAGCAGGGCTGGCTAAAGAATTATCTTTTAAATATAAATCAGATTATCCAGTGCCCTGCTTAAAATACTTGAAGCAATTATATTGCTTTCAGAATAAAATCCAAACTTCTTATCAAGGCCCATTAGACCCAGGGTTTGGCCCCTACTTTTCTCTCCAACATCACTACACAATACTTTCCTTCTCTCTCACTATGTTCAGGCCACACTGACCTCCTTTCTACTCCTGGAATATGCCAAGTCCTTTCCCACACCAAGGTAATTCTGTGGGGAAAAAATAACCTTAAATTTTGCAGCAACAGCTGGATATCTGTATAAAAAAATTAACCTCTGTCCGCAATCACACCATATATAAAAATGAACTCAAAATTGGGATCATAGACCTAATCATAAGAAGTAAAACTGTAAAACACCTAGAAGAAACCAGAATATCTTTGTGACCTGGGTCAAAAATTTCTTAAATAGAACACGGTAAACATATAAAAGAAAAAGCTGATAAAATGTATTTTATCAAAATTTAAAACTTTTATTCTTAGAAAGACACAGTTGAGGGAAACAAAAAAAGGTAAGCCTAGACTAAGAAAGAATATTTCCAAAATACCTCTGACAAAGGCTTGTATCCAAAATATAAAAAGAACTCTTTGAACTCAATAAGAAGACAAACGGCCCATCAATAGGAAAACAAAAAAGATTTGAACAGACACTTTACAAAAGAAGATAAACAAATGGTGAATAAGAACATGAAAAGATTCTCAACATCACAAGACATCAGGGAAGTGAAATAAACCATGATGAGGTAATACTACACACCTCTAAAATAGCTTTAATTTAAAATGTTGACAATACCAAGTGTTATGATGTGGTACCATGTCAACTCTCATCCATTGCTGATCAAGTGCAAAATGGCACAGCCACTTTCAAGTTGGTATAGCAATATCTTACAAGGTTAAACATAAGTTCCATAAATCCTACCTTTAGGCATTTATCCAAAAGAAATGAAAATATGTGTCCACATGAAGACATGTACCAAATGTTCACAGCAGCATTATCTACGATTGCTAAAAATTGGAAACAACCCAAATGTTCACCAACATGTGAATGGATAAACAAATTGTGACATATCCATATAATGGAATACTGCTCAGCAATAAAAAGGAATAAAATACTAATACACACAACAAAATGGGTGAATCTCAAAAATATGTTAAGTGAAATAAAACAAACACAAAAGACTACATACCATTTGATTCATTGTATGAAATTCTAGGATGGTGAAAATCTTAGAGAAAGCAGGTCAGTGGTTGCCTAGGACTGGAAGCTGGAGCAGGGGATCAACGGCAGAGGAGTGCAGACAGCCTTCCAGAGTGACGGAGCTGTTCCAGAGCTTGAACACAGTCACCAACAGTCGTCAAATGTACACTTAAAGTAGATGACTTCCATGGTATGTGAACTAAATCTCAATAAAGCTGAAAAAATTAAAAGCAATCACAACAATTGTTTAGAATCAGACCAACTTAATATTTGAGGGTAGAAGAGCATTTTATTACTGCTATTATTTAGAACTGCTATTGCATGGCGACAATAAAAAGCAGATCGACCTTTGGTCATCCCCAGAGGAGAATGGAAGTGAGATGTGGAAATGAAAACGGGATTTAGTGAAAGTCTGCAATAAGGAGTGGGTCACAAAACTCCTCCCGTGCTGCCTGTGGAGTACTGGCAGTCTTCAGGTTCCCCCAGGCAACTGAAGAATTCTTTTCCATCAAAATAAATAACCCGGGAAAAAGGTCTTTAAATGCAGACTTGAGAGTTCACTCAGTGAAATGGGCTTACATTCAACTCCCCTGGAGAAAAGCCCTACAAAGGGCAGCACCAGCCATGCACACAGCTCCATAGCACCTCACTCAGAAATACTCAGCACGGAATCATCAGCGAGGTATGAGGAGACCTTGCAATGTGAGTGAGAGACCAAGAAAACAGAAAATTTATTACAGAAATAATGTATGAAACAGGAGGAACTTCAGGAACAATTCCATTAATTCATTCAACCATCCTTTAGGGGTCTCTTACTGCAGTTTTCCATCATGCTGAGCCTTAGATTGTTAGTTAAATTAGATGGAACTAAACCAATGGAAGAATACTGAAGTAGGCGGCACAAGACTGTGTTTCATGTTCTCGCTAATAATTTGCTTTTGGGCAAATAAAATCATTTACTAACATGGACCTCAGTTTTTTCATTCTTCAGCTGGGTATAGAAGTATCTGACCCTGAGGGATGGGGTGGGCGGTGCATGACTTGAAGGGGCTCAAGGGGTCTTCTGGAGTTTGGGTGATGTTTTATTTCCCTACTGGGGTGGAAGTGTTTACTGTATGCTTATGACATGCACTTTGCAGGAGAGATGTTATACTTCAATGAAAAGATTCCCAGGAAGATGAATTTTAGTGCCTCTTCTCAACCTGAGTGAAATTCTACCATTCTGTGACTGTTTTAAGTAAAGCATTATGGTAGAGAAAAGAAATCTGAACAGGAAATTTTAAAACATGATCCTAAAATTTAAAATCCTTTAACCAACTAGCTGTTGATCTTTAACCAAACATCCCATCTGTAAGGGACTCCATTTTCTCATATATACATTGAGAGGTGGAATCAATTCAGATTTTCTCCAATGTCCCTGACTCTCTAAAAGTCTAAGATTATAGTTATTAACATTTAACCCCAACTGATGATTTTCCGAAGTGTGGTCAAGCAGGATTCTTCCTAGCCCTTTTGTTGTTAGTACTTAAGCATTAAGGGAGGTGATTTTGGTTTGCAAACTGTGCTGTTAATGACAAGCATGACTTATTCTCATAATTAAGTTCTGGATCCTACCTGAATCTTCTTTATGCTATTAATTTGCTTAGGGAACCATTCTCTTAGCGATAAAAGGTTGAAATTAAATAGTTTTACCATACTCTGTAAATATTTTTTAGAGGGTGTGCCTCAAAATATTTTCCTTGTCTCCTCCTTGGTTTTTGTGTTCTTCTTCCCACCTCATTCCTTTTTTACTTCAGAGAAAGAACCTGACGCTCTAGCTTTATTTCTCTACTTGAAAATCTCATAAAAACATTTTAATTTAAAAATCATTACTCTTTTAGATCTGCCTATGAATCTTTATTTGAAATAGAGAAATAACAGCAGTTATTTTGAGTTTTTGACAAAGATTGTAAATTCTTTAATTCTTTTCTCTATAAACCATTTCATTTATAAGTCTGGTTCAGGGATTAGTGGATCACTCAGCATGGACTGTTTCTTGCCTCTGGATAAGTGGCGAGCAACAGTTCTTCTCCCAAAGTTGAAAAGATGGAAAGTACTTCTTGAAGCCTTGCTGTTGTTAATACCATCGAGAAAGACGAATTTTCCTGAAAAAGTGTTACAGACATCTCTGCCTAAGGAAGCTCCTTTGGAGACCCTGTGAAGCTGTCGTTTGGGTCAGTTATTTGTATGTCTTCTTTGTTGCTCCTGTTACTTTCTCTTGGTGAAAGGTGGACCATCTGATGTTGGCAGTTTCTGTCTCTGAGCACCTGAGAATTTGGACAATGGATCTCTTCTATTTTAAAATTATCTATCTCTCAGAGATATTTAGCTTTTGGCTTTTCATCCTCTTTAGAGCTAGCATTTGGGGGCTACATTTCTGTGAGTTAACTCTTAGGGCAACCAATCTGATGGGAAAGTACATGATATGCTTAACAAATTAGTTACTAATGTGTTTTCATGATGTCTTTCTTTCAAATTTCAATATTATTCCTCATTTCTTGGAATTCTCAGTACTAAAAAATAAAAAGTCCTAAAAGGCAAGAATTCACTGTAAAACATAGCTTGTCAGGTTGTTCTTTTGCTTTTATTTATTTATTTGTCTTTTATAGAAGTATAGTTGACATACAATATTATATTAGTTTCAGGTGTACAACATAGCGATTCAACATTTATATACATTACAAAATAATCACCATGACAAGTCTAGTAACCATCTGTCACCAAACTAAGTTATTAAAATATTATTGAGTATATTCCCAAAACATACATTACATCTCCGTGACTTATTTATTTTATAACTGGAAGTTTGTACCTCTTAATCCCCTTACCTTATTTTTCCCATCCCCCCATCTCTCTGGTGACCACTGGTTTGTTCTTTTATCTGTGAGTCTATTCCTGTTTAGTTTTATTTGCCTGTTTGTTTTGTTTTTCAGATTTCACATGTAAGTGAAATCATATGATATTTGTCTTTGTCTGGCTTATTTCACTTAGCATTATACCCTCAAGGTCCACCCATGTCATCGCAAATGGCAAGATTTCCCTCTGTTTATGGCTGAGTAGGATTCCGTTGTGTGTGTGTGTTCATATATCCCATCTTCTTTATCTATTCGCCCATCAATGGACACAGGTTTTTCCAAGACTTGGGTATTGTAAATAATGCTGCAGTGAACAAAGGGATACATATATCTTTTTGAATCAGTTTTTTGGTTTCTTTGGATAAATACCCAGAAGTGGGATTGCTGGATCATATGGTAGTTCTATATTCAATTTTTTGAAGACCCTTCATACTGTTTTCCATAGTGGCTGCACCAATTTATATTTCCACCAACAGTGTATGAGAGTTCCCTTTTCTCCATATCCTCACACTTGTTATTTGTTCTTTTTGATAACAGCCATTCTGACAGGTGTGAGGTGATATCTCATTGTAGTTTTAATTTGCATTTGCCTGATGAGTAGTGATGTTGAACATCTTTTCATGTGCCTCTTGGCTTTCTGTATGTCTTCTCTGGAAAAATGTCTGTTCAGATCTTCTGCCCATTTTTTAATTGGATTGTTTGTTTTTTTGATATTGAGTTGTATGAGTTCCTTATATATTTTGGATATTAACTCTTTTTTGATATATCATTTGCAAATATCTTCTCCCATTCAGTAGGTTCCCGTTTCATTTTACTGGTGGTTTCCTCCACTGTGCAAAAGCTTTTTATTTTGATGTAGTCCTATTTGTTTATTTTTGTTTTTGTTGCCCTTGCCTGAGGAGACAGATTCAAAACATTATTGCTAAGACCAATGTCAAAGAGCTGACTTTCTTCTAGGAGTTTCATGGTTTCATGTTTTCCAGTTAAGTCTTTAATTCATTTTGAATTTAATTTTGTATATGGTGTAAGAAAGTGGTTCAATTTCATTCTATTGCATTTCACTGTCCAGTTTTCCCAACAGCATTTATTAAAGAGACTGTCTATTCCCCGTTGTATATTCTTGCCTCCTTTTTCGTGGAGGCAATAATTGCCATGTAAGCATGGATTATTTCTGGTCCCTCTATTCTGTTCCATTAATCTATGTGTCTGTTTTTGTGCTATACAGTTTTGATTACTATAGCTTTGTAATATAGTTCAAAATCAGGGAGCATGATACCTCCAGCTTTGTTCTTTTTTTCTCAAGATTGCTTTGACTATTCGAGGTCATTTGTGGTTCCACACAAATTTTAAGATTAATTGCTCTAGTTCTGTGAAAAATGCCATTGGTATTTTGATAGAGATTGTATTGAATCTGTAGATTGCTTTGGGTACTATGGACATTTTAACAATATTAATTCTTCCAATCCATGAGTACAGTACATCTTTCTATTTATTTGTGTCATTTCTTTCGTCAGTGGCTTGTAGTTTTCAGAGTAATATCTTTCGCCTCGTTGGTTAAATTTGTTCCTAGATATTTTATTATTTTTGATGCAATTGTAAATGGGATTGTTTTCTTAATTTCTCTTTCTGATTTTTCATTATTAGTGTATAGAAACAGAACAGATTTCTGTATATTGATTTTGTATCCTGCAAATTTACTGAATTCATTTATTAGTTCTAATATTTTTGGTAGAGTCTGTAGGGTTTTCTATATATAAAATCATGTTACCTGCAATGGTGACTGTTTTGCTTCAGCTTACCAATATTTTGTTGAGGATTTTTGCATCTATGTTCATCAGGGATATTGGCCTGTAAGTTTTTTTGTTTTTGCAATATTTTTGTCTGTTTGGGATCAGGATAATGTTGACCTTGTAGAATGAGTTTGAAGCATTCTTTCCTCTCTAATTTTTTGGAAGAGTTTGAGTAGGCTAGCTATTAACTCTTCTTTAAATGTTTGGTAGAATTCACCTGTGAAGCCTTCTGGTCCTGGATTTCTGTTTATCAGGAGTTTTTGATTATTGACTCAATTTCACTAGTAGTAATTGATCTGTTCAGATTTCTATTTCTTCTGATTCAGTCTTCAAAGATTGTTTGTTGTTAGGAATTTATCCATTTCTCTCAGGTGGTCCAATTTGTTGGTATATAATTGTTCATGGTAGTCTCTTATGATCCTTTGAGTTTCTGTGGTGTCGGTTGTAACATCTCCTCTTTCGTTTCTGATTTCATTTATTTGGTCCCTCTCTCTTTTTTTCTTGATGAGTCTGGCTAAAGGTTTATCAATTTTGTTTCTCTTTTCAAAGAACCAGCTCTTAGTTTCATTGTTCTTTTTTTTTTTTTTTTGTCTCTATTTCATTTATTTCTGCTCTGCTCTTTATTATTTCTTTTCTTCTCCTAACTTTTGGCTTCATTTGTTCTCCTTTTTTGAGTTCCTTCAGGTGTAAGGTTAGATTGTTTTAAGATTTTTCTTGTTTCCTGAGATAGGCCTGCATCACTATGAGCTTCCCTCTTAGAACCACTTTTGCTATGTCCCATTGATTTTGGAATGTTGTGTCTCCATTTTCATTTGTCTCAAGATATTCTTTTATTTCCTCTTTGATTCTTTATTGACCCATTGGTTGTTTGGTAGCATGTTGTTTAGCCTCTGTATGTTTGTGTTTTTTCCAGTTTTCTTCTTGTAATTGATTTCTAGTTTCATACTGTTGTCATTAGAAAAGATGCTTGGTGTGATTTCAGTCTTATTAAGTTTATTGAGACTTGTTTTGTGGCCTAACATGTGGTCTACCTTGGAGAATGTTCCATGTGTGCTTGAAAAGAATGTCTATTCTGCTGTTTTGGGATGGAATGTTCTGTATATATCTACTAAGTCCAGCTGGTCTAATGTGTCATTTAAAGCCAATGTTTCCATACTCTTTTTCTGTCTGGATGATCTATCCATTGACGTGAGTGGGGTATTAAAGTCCCCTACTATTATTGTATTACTATCAATTTCTCCCTTTAAGTCTGTTGATATTTGCTTACATATTTAGGTATTCCTACATTGGCTGCATAAATATTTACAAATGTTATGTCTTTTTCTTGGATTGACCCCTTTATCTTTATTTTTTATATATATAATGAAGTTCCACACCCTATGAACCATCAATTATTTTTTTTTTAAAGATTGGCACCTGAGCTAACAACGGTTGCCAATCTTCTTTTTTCTTCCTCTGTCCTTCTTCTTCTTGCCAAAGTCCCCCAGTACATAGTTGTATATTCTAGTTGTAGGTCATTCTTGTTGTGTTATGTGGGACACCACCTCAGCATGGCTTGTTGAGTGGTGCCGTGTCCACGTCCAGGACCTGAACTGGTGAAATCCTGGGCCACTGAAGCAGAGCACATGAACTTAACCACTCAGCCACAGGGGTGGCTCCCCCCTCATCTTTATATAATTCCCTTCTTTGTCTCTTGCTACAATTTTTGTTTTATAAATATTCGATATAAATATTCTTACCCCAGCTTTCTTTTCATTTCCATTTGCATGGAGTATCTTTTTCCATCTCTTCACTTTCCGTCTTTCTATGTCTTTAAATATGAAGTGAGTCTTTTATAGGCAGCATATAGCTGGGTCTTGGGTCTTGTTTTTTGGTTTTTTGGGGTTTTTTTGGTGAGGAAGATTGGCCCTGAACTAACGTCTGTTGCCAATCTTCCTCTTTTTCCTTGAGGAAGATTGTCACTGAGCGAACATCCATGCCAATCTTCCTCTATTTTGTATGCAGGATGCCACCACAGTGTGGCTTGATGAGCAGTGTGTAGGTCTGGGCCCAGGACCTGAACCCGTGAACCCCAGGCCACAGAAGCAGAGCATGCTAATGTAACCACTACACCACCTGGCCAGCCCCAGATGGGTCTTGTTTTTTATCCATTCAGCCACACTATGTATTTTGATTAGAGCGTTTAGTCCGTTTACATTTAAAGTAATTATTGATAGATATGTACTTACTGCCACTTTGTTAATTGTTTTTCTGGTTGTTTTTGTAGTTCTTCTCTGTTTCTTTCTTTTTCTCTTGCTCTCTTCTCTTGTGATTTGGTGACTTTCTTTAGTGTTGTGTTCCTTTCTCTTTATTTTTGTTTATCTCTCATAGGTTTTTGGTGTGTGGTTACCAGGAGGTTCATATAGAGCAGCTCTGGATATAGCAGTCTGTTTTAAGTTGATGGTTACTTAAGTTTAAGAAAGTTCTAAAAGTACTACATTTTCACTCTTCTCACTATGTGTTATGTTTTTGATATCACATTTTAAATCTTTTTATTTTGTGTATCCTTTAATTATTGTAGCTATAGATGACTTTACTATTTTTCTTTTAACCTTCAAACTAGCTACATAGATGGTTGGTCAACTGACTTTACTATATGTTTGCCATGACCAGTGAGGATTTTTAAGTAATTTTCTTATTTCTTGTTAGGGCCTTTTCTTTTCCATTTAAAGAAGTCCCTTTAACATTTCTTGTAAAGCTGGTTTAGTGGTAATGAACTCCTTTAGCTTTTGCTTGTCCCAGAAACTCTATCTCTCCTTTGATTCTGAATGGTAACCTTGCTGCAAAGAGTATTCTTTTTTTTTCCTTGGTGTGAGAGGTTGGCCCTGAACTAACATCTGTTGCCAATCATCCTCTTTTTGCTTAAGGAAGATTGTCTGAGCTAACATCTGTGCCAGCCTTCTTCTATTTTGTATGTGGGATGCCACCACAACATGGCTTGGTTAGCGGTGTGTAGGTCCACACCCAGGATCCAAACCTGTGAACCCTGGGCCACCAAAGCAGAGCACACAAACTTAACCAGTATGCCACCAGGCCAGCCCCTGGGTAGAGTATTCTTGATTGTAAGGTTTGTGCTTTCAGCACTTTGAATATATCATGCCACTCCCTTGTGCCCTGCAAAGTTTCTGCTGAAAAGTCAGCTGATAGTCTTGTGGGGGTTCCCTTTTACAGAACTAGTTGTTTTTCTCCTGCTGCCTTTAGATTCTCTCTTTAACTTTTGACATTTTAATTTTAATGTGTCTTGGTGTGTGTTTCTTTGAGTTCTTCTTGTTTGGGACTCACTGTTCTCCCTGGACGTGGATGATCTGTTTCCTTTATCAGGTTCAGCCATTATTTTTTTAAATATGTTTTCTATCTCTGTCTCTTTCTCTTGTCTTTCTGGGACCCCTATAATGCAAAGGCTAGTATGCTTGACATTGTCCCGTAGGTGCCTTAGGCTATCATCATTTTTTTAATTCTTTTTTCTTCTTCCTGTTTCCATTGGATGATTTCACTACCCTGTCTTCCAGATTGTTGGTTTGTTCTGCACCATCTAACCTACTATTGAGTCCTTCTAGTGTGCTTTCCATTTCAGTCATTGTATTCTTCAGCTCTGGTTGGTTCTTTTTACATTTTCTGTCTCTTTGTTGAAGTTCTCACTTTTTCAACCATCTTTCTCCTGAGTTTAGTGAGCATCTTTATGACCATTACTTTGAACTCTTTGTCTGGTAGATTGCTTGTCTCCATTTCATTTAGTTCCTTTTCTGAGGTTTTGTCTTGTTCTTTCATTGGGAACATATTCCTTTGTCTCTTCATTTTGCTTAACTATCTGTGTTTGTTTCATGTATTGGGTAGATCAGTTATGTGTCCTGGTCTTGAAGGGGTGGCCTTATGTAGAAAGTGTCGTGTGGGGCTGAGTAACACAATCCCCCCAATCAGCAGAGTAAGGTGCTCCAGGTGTGTCCCCTGTGTAGGCTGTGTGTGCCCTCCTGTTGTTCCTGGGCCATGATTGCTGCAGCTGTGCTGGTGTGTGCGGCTGGCCCCTGGGGCAGGAGCTACTTTGGAGGGGCTCCAGGGCTGCCTGTGAGGTGGGGTGGTGTGGGAGCTGCTTTATAGGGGCTCTGTGGCCAGCCAGGGCTCCCCACACGGTAGGGTGGGACACGAGCCATGTTGGAGGGGTGTCAGCCAGATCGGGTCCACAGGGGAACAATAGGGCAGGGAAGCGATGCTAGCAAGGTAGATGGAGAGTGTCAAAAATGGTGCCCACCAGGGCCAGGCAGTTAGGTAGAAGGAAAGTAAAAAAAAAAAAAAAAAAGGTGCCCGCCAGTGCTTCCGTCCCCAGAGAAAGTTCCAACAGATCCCTGCTCCTCCAGCACGTGCCCTAAAGTTAGTCAGTGAGTCTCTTTCACCTGTAACTCCAGCACTTTTCAAACTGCTGCCTCCGTGCCGCGCCAGGACTTGAAGTGAATGAGCTGGTGCACACCCTCTAAGAGCAGAGAGACTCGGTTTGCGGCAGCCCTCCACTATCCCGGACATAAGCCCTGCTGGTTTTCACAGCCAGACGTTATAGGGGCTCGCCTTTCCCACACACGTCCCCCAGGCTGGGGAGCCTATTGTGGGGCTCAGCCCCTCGCTTGTCACCCTCCATGGTTCTGATGTCCCTCCTCCCTGCGGGCCACCATGCCAGAGGTGTGGCTCCTGACTAGACCACATCTCTGCCCCCCCTACCCATCTCGATGTGGCTTTTCCTTTACATTCCTAGTTGTGGAAAATCTATTCTGCTGGCTTCAGGTCGTTCTCGGTGACAGTTGTTGCATATGTGTTGTGGTTTTGGTGTGTCCATGGGAGGAGGGGAGCTAAGGACCTTCCTGCTCTGCTATCTTGATCCAATCTATTTTCCTGTCACGTTATTCTTGAAGTGGACATAGATTTCTATTTTCCCTCATGAAGTTTATAGACTCAGCAAAGAAATTGAAGAGGCCTTGAAAAGAAATGCCCTTAAGTCATCTCAGAGAGGTAATTACCACTCTTTTTCTTAAAAATATCCAGGAGTCTACTCAGGCCTCTGCTGGTAATGGACTGCGTTACCTCCAACCCTCAAGCAGACATAAAACTCCTCTTGCTCTCTACTGTCACCTTTCTTTCCTTGGGAAAAATCACCTTCTCCCCTCTTTGCCAGACAATTTCTCTTTTGTAATGTTAAGTCCATTTTTCTCAAGTTCCCTCCTTCAAAAGACGACTGACCCATAGAAAAACAAGCATTCATTTCTTAGTGTGTCTAGAGATTTCTTCTCTGAAGGAGAGAGACTCAAACAGGAGAAGTCCTATCCCTGGCCGTGTTTCCTCTGGACCCTTTCCTCAAGATCTGGAACAAAGTCTGTAGGTCCTTAGATCAGAACTTGCAAATTCAATCTAAGGGAAAAGCAAGGGTTACCCCATAAGAACTTCCTGCCCTGCTCCAGATCAGCCGGCCTCGAGTTGAGCGATGGCAGCCGTCAGCACGACACACCCTGCGCCCACTGCCTGCTCTGTCCAGGCCACCATGCCAGGACTGGGAGCTCCGGGTCCAGAAGGGGTATGTGGTCGACAAAAACTTCTTCTTTGCCTTACACTTACTCAGCTTTTAAGCTCATAAGGATCTGGCACAAATATTACCACGTTATGATCTTTACAACCTTCTGTTGGAAGTCAGGACAGGAATATTTTTCCCCCCTTATTTTATAGAAGACAAAGACACTATCGCCGCCACAGTTTGGTGGGTGACACGTGGGGCCTACCTCTCCTCCGTCTGCATCCAGGTCCTCGCTCTCAGCCTCACTCTGTAGCCCCCAATCCAAATCCTGGCGTATCCCACGACCACTCCACTTGTTTCATTCACTCCTCTCTTATAATCCTTTCATTGCAGATACCTTATAGTGTCAGAGCACAAACGCCAGCTGCTTTTCAACTCAGAACCCAAATAACCTTTTTTTAAAAAAATTATTCCTGGGGGTCAAGTTGTTAATTGTGTTGAATTTCTTTCTCCAAGAAAGTTGATGTGATGTTATTGAACTTATTGATGACACTTATGGCAGCTTTCATTCTATTACTGGTAACTGTAGATAAAGTCAAAGTGTATAGCGTCAGGAAAATTATCAGTCCATTAAATGGCCCAATCTGAAAACATCTAGTGAGGGAAAGAGCCTGCCATCACAAATGAGGCAGTATTCTGCAATACCATGGAGTGAGCTTCTTAGTTTCCAACTGGCTGAGCCCCAGATGCCATCTTTTTTCCTGAGCTAATCAGAAGGTGGATTTTTAGCATGACCACTGTTACTTCTCACCACTGCTGCGAGTGAGTCTAAGAATGTCATTAACAAGGAACATGGTCCCAGGACAGCTGCCACATGCATAGTCCCTAGGATGGTTAATAAGTGCATTTGTCTGCCTTGGTTTTTGTCCTTGCCAACACACTATCGACAAGGGAAATGCACTCCAGGGTGTGCAAACTCATCAGGGTTTGTGGGATGGTAGTGTTTGATTCTAAAATAAGTGAGATCATTATTTATACTAGCAACAGAAATAAGCGTTTACTGTGTGTCTGGCATATGTGGGGCACTGAGCTAGACTTAGGAGATATAAGGTGGTACCCGACACAGATTTTTACCTAAAGGAACTGACGATAAAGCTGGAGATGTAAGAAATGAATCTAAAAGTGGAAATTACAGTTGCGATATAGCACCTTTAAATCCAAAGTGAGTGGAGTGGAGACTTACCATTCTGGGAGCTCATGGGGTAAAGCGGTTTGCAGGGCTGAGGCAGGCAGGGGAGCCCAATAACTCTGGGCTGTGGAACCTACTGTCTACATTTACATCTAATTTGTCTTGTACGACCATACAAGACAAAATGCTATTGTTGCCTGCACTCCTCCCCCATTTTGCAGATGAGGAAATTGAGGCTTGGAGTTAAGTAACTTGCCTAAGCCACACACTGGTGTCCAGGCACCCTGACACCAGAACACTAGCTGTTAACCACCATCCTGGATAAGGAAGCCAGCACCCTTCTCTGAAGGTGAAGGAGACTGGGAAAGGAGCCCATCGGCCTGCTCAGGGAGAAAGGCCAGTGTAGCCGCTGGACTCTGCTAACTGGAGTTTATGCGGAAACACTGTAGAGGCCATCCAGGTCTTTGCCAGTCCAACTCCAGGTGGCAGGGCTGACTCAGATGAGACACAGCACCAAGAGAGGAACCCTGAGGCAGCCACAACAAAAAGTCAAGAAGGCAGCATCCTCCAGGACACGTGTCAGACAGCAGACTGGAGTTTGGGAGAGAGCCCTGGGTCATGGACAGGGCAAGGCCGACATCTTAACAGACAGTGATGTACCAAGGTACCAAGAGGGTGACTCCCAATCAGAGCATGACATGGATCCCACGGTAACAGGTTTAACTAGAGCAGGACAGGGCGGGTGGGCACCTGGGGTCACCCACCATCAGGGTAGGACAGGCACTGTGGGGACAGAGTCAAAGGACGGTCAGCCTGGCAAGCAGAATTTGATATCCAGAAGTATGGCATGACCTTTTAAACAAAATGTCAGACAAGTGCACCAAACAGCCCCCTGGTGGGGAAGGGCGCTGGATCGTCACCGGTATCTGATCCGGTCCAGAGGCCATAGCAGGGGAGAAGCTGGAGTCCGGATCCCAGGCCCCAGACAGCCCGACTAACAAAACTGACTCGATGCCCAGTTATGTCTTCTCCTGGCAAGAGTCCTGACGACTCTTCTCTCTGGGTCAGAATTGAGCAGAGTCTAAGATGGGACTGAGTCCACAAGCAAGGATGGAGGACCCCTCGTGTGGTTTAATCAGGCTTCACAAGATAGGAACCAAGCAGCACCCATCATCATGTGCAGTCACCTTTTAGCACATATTTACTGAGTGCCTGCTACGCACCAGGCACTGTTCCAAGTGGGGGACGACAGCAGCAAACAAAACAGACGAGTCTTTGCTCCCTTGGCACTCACATTCCAGAGGGAGCATAATTAAATAAAATAAGATGAGGCAAAAGAGTGTTCTAGGAAAAGAGAATGACTTTGCAAAGGTCAGAGGCAGGAAATGTCACGGATTGTTCGACAGAGAATCAACTGGTCTGGTTGCAGCAAAAGGTTAAGGAAGGAATCCAGGGAATTCAGTCGTGCACCGTTTCCAGAATCACCAGTGCCCTGTGGTTGCGCTAGAAGAACTGGAGACCGTCTGCCCTGGGCCCTCCAGCCTGCAGAGAAGACCTCGAGGCCCAGAGGAGTGGAGGCGGTGGAAGCATGCAGCACACAGTCTCCGGGAGGACGAGCCCCGTCACGGTCACTTTGATAGGCACTCTCTGAATCTTGAGCCCTCTGCATCTGGAGAGGTTTAAAGGGAGGGATGTGGCCCAAGACTCTGGTCAAGGGAGCAGGGTCCAGGCCCTCCTGTCTCACGCTTCTCCCTGACCCTGAGAAAGTCCCAGATCTTCACAGCTTTGAGGTTGATACTTTCAAAGGCCTCTTCCAATTCTGAAGTCCTTTAAAGCGTTAAGGCATCCTCACCTGGTGACCAGTAATGAGCATTCATTGGCTTCAGAGGTGGGAGGGGGCGGGCAGGAGGCAAGCAGACAGCAGGATCTAGATTCTGGTCCTGATTCTGGGCTCTGCTGTGACCAGGAACAGGTCTTAGAACCCCTCAGCGTCCTCATCTATGAAGTGTGGGGTTGTGCTGGCCCACCACAAGCCACCTCTTGGCTCTAGCAATCTTGAGCCTATGGTCTCATTTGCTTTGACAGTGAAAACAGACAAACGCACAGCTGATGTACTGTTTTAAGAAGGAGACCAGCTCTCAATGAAAACATCTTAAAACAAATAGTGTTAATTGCCTCCTCCTTCACACCTCATCATCCCCACCATAGCTTGTAATTTTGCAGTCAGTGGTGTGATGCTTGAGTTACAATGCTTGCTTTCAAAGCTCATGCAGCATTTAAGTAAATGTTTTTTTTAGTAAAATGCAGAAGAGTGAGTCTGGAAAGAAAACAAAAGTCAACAAGTTATTAAATTTATTTTTCATAAATTAAGCTCATTGCACTGTATACACAGGATTCTAATGCATCCCAGACTCCTCAGAGGCTCCCCCACGTCTCTATAAATGCCATCAGCACTGGCAGCAAGCTTTATAGCACATAATGAATGTGCTTGTTCTAACAATGCCATCAACTGTTTCTGAACCAAAAGCTGTCAAGATTTTCCTTTTCCTTTATTCTAGGTGGAAAAAAATGACTCTAAGGGAGACTTGTAATCAGGGGAAAAAGTGACAGAATGTCGGCTAATTTGCCTCCCTAAGGCCTCTTGGAAGTCCTCGTTCAGTCTGTTTTATTATCCCAGTTTTTCTAATCACAGCTAAAATCATGGTGAGGATTCAAGTTAAATCCTGCAACTATAAACATATATTCTGTTTATTTCAGGACAAAGCACCCAAGTGTGCAAACAAAAGTTAGAAAATACAACATGCACATTTCTGTATGCAGTCGTGGCCGTCGTTGCTCGGCGTTGCACTTGCGTTACTGCAGCTCACCGTCCACCGTGCAGAGATGATGTAGCCAGCACAGACAGAGCGCTGACTGCGCCAGGCACTGTGCTAATTGAGTCACATGTAGTGTCTCATCCAGGCCTCCCAGCCACCAAATCTGGGAAGCAGTGACACAGGTTGCCCTCAAAGCCAGCTTCCGCCTCTGGTCTTGCTGTTTTGGTAAGAGGTACCATCACTTTGCTTGCTACCTAGGCCTGAGAGCCTGCTTGTTCTTCCCAGATGTGCGGCCTCATGTCCAGAGAGATTCAGGGACTGGCCCTCCTGGACAGTATCCCTCATGTAGGCTTTCTAGTTCCCTTCCCTTGCTCATACCTTCTCCCCTGGCCTCCTCTTTTCTCTCTCAGTGCTTCTGGTGTGTAGCCCAAAGTGCCCTCTACACGGCTCACTTCCTCTCTGTGCTCTCTCCTTGGCCCGCATACACACACCTGCTTCCTGACTGCCTGGTCCTTGGTAATCCCCACCCCAGAGCTCACCCACCACCCGCACGCCCAGCAAGCTCCGACGTGACTGAGCCAGTGCGATTCTTACTGATGCTGGCTGCTGGTTATCTCTTGCTAGGCACAAACCTCGTCTTTGCAAACAAAGTGAAACTCCTTGAGAGGAGGGCCATCTCCTCCGCAAGCCCTCACCCAGGGGCCCAGACAGGCAAATGAGTCACGAATGTGGGAGGCAATCAACTCTGCAGTAGTCATCCTGTGAACACTCCCCTGGTGTTTACTAGGGGCCAGACGCCACTCTAAGCACTTTAGACACATTCACAGCAACCACAAGAAGTGCTTAGTATTATATATCGGTGTTTCACTGGTGAGGGGACTAAGGCGCAGAAAGGTTGAGTGACTTTCCCAAGGTCACAAAGCTAGTAGGTAGGGTCAAGATTTGAACCAGCCTGTCTCATTCCAACGCCTGTGTTCTTATGCAACCAAAGAACGAGTGTTCAGACTGTCCACCTCCAAACACACTGAGGTATTTTCCACTCCCTTTCATTACATTTTCAACATCTGATAAAATAAGAAAACGTTTAGTTGGCCAGATAATCACAAACACACTGGGGGTCTCGTTTCCTTGTCATCAGAATTTTAGCTTTCCATGAGTGAAAGGAGAATTCGAATTGGAATTTACCCTGATGTACTGAGGCACTTCTGCATTTGACAAACTCACTTTTATTTGGTTTGAACCCAAGAGTAAGGTTTTGATGTCTGTTGAAAGTTAAATTCCCACAGAAGGAGAAGCCTGATGCAGAGTCATCTCACTTGAGAGCTGAGGTTTTATTTCAATTAGGTGGAGTAGAAAGGAGGGCATCAAAGGCCTGATGTGTCTAGAGAGGCAGCCTGGCATGGTAAAATGAAAGCATCTGAGAACACCTGAATGCAATTTCTAACCTTGAAAATAAACTTGAGAAACTTTGGGCAGCCAATTAGGCCCTCAGGACCTCAGTGTGAGCTGCACAAGGCAGACGTTAGAGTGAATGAGGTACAGGGCATCTTCCCAGTTATAGGACACATCCCACGCCACTGTGTGCTCCCGGAAGCAGAGACCACATATGTGCTGAGCCAACTCGAAATCCTAACACCCAGAACACAGCAAACACGCACTGAATGTGCCTCCAAGGAGCAGAGGAAGACTTAGTCTTAGCTCACCGTTAGGCTGGGCTGACGGCCTCTCCCAGAGCTCCCCACCTTTGTACGCAAATGTCTCAGACATTCTCACCCAGATATCTCATTTTCATTGAAAACCCAAAATGTCTAAGACCCAAATCACCACCTCCCTCCCAACACCAGGTTCTTCTCCAGATGTCCTTATCAGCACCTGTGGCTTAAAATTATCAGCATTTCCAATAACGTTGAAATTCTAAGGCTTGAAATTATCAGCATCTCCTTTGCTTCTCTCTCTGAGCAGTCCTAAATCCTCTTAGTACTTTCCTTAAATTTTTGCAGCTTTCTTCTCTCCTTTTCATGTCCTCTGGCAGCACTCTGAATCACTCTTTTCATCTCTCATTGGCACGTCTTGCCTCCTGGCTTTCCCTCTTCCAAATAAGTCAGCCACACTTAGCATTCTGCCACAGTGTTTTAGGGACTTCGTTAGCTTCCTCAGAAGCCTGCAGCAGTTTGCCACAGTGCGTGTCGGTGTTTGAGTCTGTCCCGTAGTCTCAGGTACAAACACTGACAGCATCAGCCAGCGTCCAGTCAGCGGACAGAAACACCGTCATTTGAGCTGGGTTCAATATTAAGAATTGTTAAGTAGGTAAAGATGGTAACAAAGTAAAGATGGTTAGCTACTAAAAGGCGTTAAAGGAACTCTAAAGTGTAAAAGGTAGTGACCTCAGAAAGCAGCTAATATCCCGAGGGCTGAGCAAACAAGGAGGGAACTCAGACACTTAGAAGGACGGGCCTCTGACAGCATCCAATGGTAGATGTGCCTATATCTATCATTCTTCCCTTTAGAACACATACCGCTTTCCTGACTTGGTCCAGTAGGTCTGTAATAGTTCTGCATAATTATATGTCCAATACAATATGTGAACAATTGCTTATATGACAAACATATAATTACATCATACACGCAACTATAGATTAAATATGTACATTAATTTAAAGATTAAGTACTTCATGTGTTCACACTGATGCTTCCAATTCAAATTTCACATGTACTCAAACTCTTGTATCTTTCATCCCAATTTCCTTTTGTCCATGGCAAGAATCTTGGATCTCAAGGACAACGGGGATGAATGAATGGGGATGTCACATAAAACATTCTCAGAATAACAATACCAAAGCTACTATGAGTATAATTACGGGAAAACTGTTGTAAATGTTTTTCATATGCTATTCCCATTGTCTCCTAATTTTCAAGAATTACACTGTATCTACATTGTGGGAGCATGGAGCCATGTCCAAGGAAAGGCTCATGGAAACAGTATTCCCCAAGTTCTTGCATGTTGATGGCAGTTTGCTGCTTTTACATGTGAAAGTCAGTTTGGTCAAGTAGGAAATCCTTGGCTCACAGTTTCTTTCCTTCAACATCTTAAATGTCCTACTTTGTTTTCTTCTGGATAAGGCGGTGTTATTGGAAAGCTTGATTGATGACAGTCTACTTTCTTTCCCTCGTAATCACGTGGTCTGCTGCTTGGACGCTTGTTCTGAGTCAGTTTTCTCAGGTGTATAGCATGCTCTTTCAATATTTTTTATTTTATGAACGTTTTCTTGAATTATAAAATCATGATTACGTACTTCTAACTTTTTTTGATTTCTTATTCTTGGAGGACATGTAAATATCTCTGTATATGCACGTGTTGGATCTTCTGAATGTATCACACTCTTGCTCATACTTTTCATCTCTTTCTTTGTTGCTTTATTTTTCTTTCAATTTTTTTACTGTGGTAAAATACACATAACATAAAACTTACCATCTTAACCATTTCTAAGTGTGCAGTCCGGTGGCATCCAGGACATTCACGTTGCTGTGCAGCCGTCACCACCACCCGTCTCCAGAACTCTTTTCATCTTACAAAATTGAATCCCTGTCTCCATCAAACAGAACTCCAGGCCCCCAGCCCCTGGCACCTTCCTTCCTTCTTAATCTTTATATGTTCCGTCCTCTTCCTCTTCCCTTGATTATAAGGCATTACCTGTGCTGTTTGCTCTTGTGTTATACGTCTAGTTAGTCTTAATTTCTGAAATGATTCTTTATTTTGTCTGATTCTCACTTGATTTCTACTGCTTTATTACTGAGTTTTCTTCACTCCGATTTATCTTTCATGTCACGTTTTAGCTTACTTTGAAATTCGAACTTGCAGTTTTCATTTTTGTGAGAACGCGTCTGATCTGACGGGCCTTCCTTGTCTGTAGAGACCCTACTCCTTATCCTTTCCTTTTCTCCCGTAAGAAACTTCAGTGCGATTGGAAGTCTCTCCTTTTCTGTTGCTCATTTTTGCATGAAGTTAGATTTCTGAACTTTTATACAGGACACTTGGCTTACAATAATTTTTCCAATTTAATGTCTCTAGGCCACCCTCTTCTGGTTGTTTTTGTAAAGTATTCAACAATATGAACACTTCAGTTCTAAATTGCCTTGCATATGCTTGGGACTCTCCTTCAGAGAAAACCAAGAACTCCCTGGTGCCGCCCTCTCCTCTCCGTCCGTGCTCATCTAGTGTCTTGTGAGAGACGACTGACTTAACTCCCATTCACTCCTCCACGGACTGCGCTACGGCTCTTGCTCCCGCTGACCCACTAAAGTCTGAAACTAACCCGCTATTGTCTCCTAATGGTTAGACTCAGTTTCTGGTTCTAATCTCACCGGACTTTCTGGGGCTCTTCACAGCCTCTGTGACATGATGCTGTCCTGCTGTCCTCCAACTTCCCCACCTTTCCTTCTCATCTTTTCCAAGGACTCTCTTAAGTGTCAGAGTTCTCCAGGGGTCTCTCTTCAGTCTGCTGTTTTATGGACCCTCTGTGACTGGTCACATCCATTTACAGTTTCTACCTACATGTCGCTGACCTCCAAATCTCTAATCCTGTCCCAGAGCTCTCCCACGTGTTGCTTTCTTATAAATGGATAATGGCATGGAATGAAGCCCAGGCTCCCTGGTTAGCATGGCACATGAGGTCCTCTCTGGAATGGGCTACGGACCCTGCTCGTCTCTCCAGCCACAAAGCTCTTCCTTCTTCCTGCAGCTCCCATCACACTGTGCTGTTTCTAGCCCATGCTTAGGCCCAGGCTGGCCGTTATGCTTCTAACACCCTCACTCACCCGCTGCATCCTTGACTTTGACTGACTATGCGCTCCTTTCCCTTCAGGCTGTGCTCGGTGCCTTACATACTTACATACTCACTCTACTCTGTGCACACATCTCTCAAAGCATTGACTGCATTGTGTCAAAATCATGTCCTTATGAATCAGTTCCTGCCCTTCATCTGTGAGGTTCCTGAGGGCAGGTGTTGAGTCTTATTCATCTTGGTACCCCCCTCACAAAGCACAAGGTCTGCCATGTTAGAAGTGCTCAACAAGCAGGTGTTGAACGGAGCTGGTAATTGCACTGACTGTATTAGGCTCTGAGAAAAACTAGTGTAACAAAACATGGCTTCCCCCATTCTTTTGCAAAAATAAAACCACTACAATTAAAGCCTTACCAGGTATTTTCACATGTGAGTCCATCTGTTTTATGAGGTTGTTTTCTTAGGATTGAATCAGGCCGTAGAAAGAGTACTCGACCATGATCAGGGTGCCAGGGTGTGGCCCTCTGTAGACACAGTGGATGAGTCTGGGCGTGGGTTTGGTCCCTAAGGAGGACAGCAATGGTGCTGCACTACACTGCTGCAGGCGTGCTCACGTGGACCACCCATGAATGGTCCCTAAGGAGGCAGCAGTG